>NC_137203.1:19303662-19316162 GCF_960531495.2 Zeus faber | reverse complement strand
AGTGTGAGGTTGTATTCTGGGAAATTACATATTATAATAACAATAGATCATTTCAATCCAAAAATGTTCTTGTGTTCTACTATTTTCCGATTTGATATCTGTCCTTCTCTGTAGTATCTAGTTATCGGTATATTTTTGATCTAATAATTGCTTAACGATATTACAGCAAAGTGCACCACCTGCCCTCTTATTATCCTTTCTATTTCTGAAATTCTAAAATAACGACTGAAAATCTCATTATCAATGGGACTCCAAGAGCAGATTATTTCGCACACATGCAAATTAATTCTCTCGCTATCGTTTACCTCGTTGCTTGGCTATGGTGCTCTTTGTTTCCTTCTCTGTGCAACCCAAGGCTGGCCTGCTTTTCTTTCCTTTTTTCTTTTTTTTTCGCCGAATTTGGTTTCATTTCTATTTTTATTTCGTATTATAAGGTTTCCGCTATTCCCTTCGGGTAATTGGATAGCTTTGACAATCCTCACGTTCACCAATCCGAACCGTGTTTTTGTATGTTTCCCGACAGTAAAAGGAAGTACTCATTCAGTCTCATTCTGGCTTTTCTGCCTCACACACAGAATTTAGGGATTCATACGACAATAATGTACTCAGTCATTATTATTCTGTTGCTCTGCATCGTTGTGGCCGTGAATCCGTGTCTAACTGCATGGAGATCCATGAATGG
This sequence comes from Zeus faber, assembly GCF_960531495.2. NCBI lineage: Eukaryota > Metazoa > Chordata > Actinopteri > Zeiformes > Zeidae > Zeus > Zeus faber. The sequence continues at coordinate 19,315,480 of NC_137203.1, read as the reverse complement.
TATGCATAATATGCACAAAAATGTGTGTGTGTTTGTGTGCGTGTGCGTGTGCGTGTGCGTGTGCGTGTGCGTGTGTGTGTGTGTGTGTGTGAATGTGTGTGCATATGTGTGTGTGGGCTCATTGTTATCCCTATAATTGTGTGCTTCTCATTCATGTCTATCTGTGCGCTTGCTTTAGTTTGCGGGAGTGCGATTCACGTTTTGCATCGCGGCTGCCACCGTATAAGACACCTCGATGCAAAGGAAAGGATTGGGTATGCTGATATATGCACCGCGCCCACCAGCGCCACATCTTATAACAAGGAAAAATTACCCCACAGCCACCTAATTACACATATCTGTGATGCTGCTTTGCAAACCGCTGGTGGCGTGGCTCCCGTATGAGACGAGAGCTGATCTGCTGATCTCGTGTCGTTACTCGGTGCGATAACGCCGCCTCGCCGCTGATTTTCACGTAATTCTAATGAGTTGTGGTAGAAAATATGGGAGCGGTCTTATGTGACCAGATGAAACAGGAAAAATAATCCTTCATTCCTGATTGTCAGTCTTCTCGTAAAAAAACAAAACAGGGCGGGGACAGGATACCTACCGCATGCAACTTTCAGATTTTGCTTTAAAATCCAGTCGTATTCCCGTCGCCCTCTCTCTGTCTCTTTATCTCTCTTTCCCTTTTCTCTTTCTCTCTCTGTCTTTCTCCCCCTCCGCTCCTGCTCAGTATGACGACGTGATTCTCTTCCCCGTTGATGAGCCGGATGCAAATCAGAGCAGGACCATTGGGGCCTTTGCCGATGGAAACCGACAGGAATTAGTGAGCGAGGGAGGGAGAGAGATAGAATCAAGATGGAGTTATGACGGAGACGGAGAGAGAGGGAGAGAGAGAGAGAGAGGCGGTAATGACGGAGAAAGAGAGAGAGAGAGAGAGAGAGAGAGAGAGAGAGAGGGCCGGTAATGACGGAGAGAGAGGGAGAGAGGGAGAGAGAGAGAGTGTCTGGGACTACGCCGCTGCCTGGGTAAACAGCAATTGTTCTCCACGCGGGGGTTCCCAAACGCGGGGCAACAATGGCACCATTGTCCCGCCAGCTCTCATTAAGAGGCGAGACCCTGGATGGAGCACCGAAGAGGAGAAGAAGAAGGCAGGGGGGGAGGGTGGGCTTGAGAGGAGAGAGAGGGACAGGAGGGCAGAGAAGGCGAGTGGGAACCTGGCAGGGACAGGGGAGGGATGGGAGATATGTGAGGTGCTGCTCTGATCCTGTCCAACCCCCTGCTTTGCTTTTTCTCCACCCGCCTTTTTGTTATTTTCCTCCGACGTCCTCTGGGTCGACCGCCCCACCCCCACCCCCCCTCCACCTTCGTTCTCCGCTCAGGTTTTCCTCTCGTCCTGAAGCACATGCAAATTTCCCCCCTTAATCATTGCGCCGACCCACTTAATCCGTCCATTCACTTCCTTCCATCCTCCCGTTCCCCAACTTCCTTTCCTTTCCTTTCCTGGACGTGTTCTCACTTTTTGGGACGGGGGATGCTTTGCCCGGCACCGCCCCTATGTCCCAACGCCAACATTGGGGGCAGCGAGGACAAATTCAGAAAGCAGAGAGAAAAGAGAGGCCCAAGCAAAAGGCAGAAAGAATGACTGTGCGGTTGCCTCGCCTAATGAACGCGGGGAAAAGATGAACATAATAGAATACATTAAGCCGTTAGCAGAGGCAATCAATTAGCGGAGAGAAAGGCCTTGGCCAAGCGGCCCGTCCACTTGGGCATCGGGCCATTCACCGCCCAAATAAACCGATCCGCCGCCGCTGCCCTCGCCCTTGCCCAGACACTTTTTCCCACCCTCAATGCCCGGTGGGCACAAAAGATTTGATCATCATCCCTCAGTGTGGACGTGGACAGTTTTGAATATTCATTTCCGCCTCATTTACTTCACATTACCCAAGATATTACTCGGGTTCCGCCACAGAGAAAGGGTCTTGGCCTAATGTAAAGCATGTGTGTGTGAGTATGTGTGTGTGTGTGTGTGTGTGTGTGTGTGTGTGTGTATAGGAGATGCATTATGAGATATATTAACCACAGTTAATCCCAAAATGCCCAAAGCCCATTTAGCCTCTAACAGCGATGCCAATGAGAGCGATGCATGGCTGATTGGACTGTCTGAATGGAAACTGTCCTCTGACACAGTGCGGTGCCCAGTGAAGCTTGGGCCGGCGAGATGGGAATCAGCGGCGACACTGTCTCCGTGAGTGATAATGACAATTGCATACCAAATTGTCACTCAGGTCCCATCAGCAATTCATACAGGGGTCGGCTGAAATACCTTCATCCTTTCCCTCGTGTTTTCCTCTTGGTTCTTTATTTTTTATTTTTTTATGGCAGCTAGAGAAATGGCTCCAGATAATGGCAGGCAATCTATATTGTGAAAGAGGCAAAGGGGTATTTCCACCTTAACACAGGCACAAATCACCGCTGTCAGGCTAAGGATCTGTAAAGGTGTTGGTGATGACTAGATCACAGCGCTCTCTCGCTGAGGATTCAGCAGTAATTCCAGGGAATGGCTGAAGTTGAAGGAAACAAAAGGAAATGAATAAGAGGGCAGGAGACGGTCGGGGGGCACGGGGGGAAATAGCATTAGCAGTCAGGATGTAGAACGCACCTCGCAGAGGGAAGCGCACGCTGAGAGGAAGATGGCTTGTGGTCTGGGTTCAGAGAATCTGTTGCCGCTGTGTTTGCCAGGGCACTTAGACACCACGGCGAGCTGAAGATCTGTGCATGAACTGGGTATGTGAGTGTAATATTCTGCTAACATATTTTTCCGAAAAACCTTCCGAGACATCAAACATTGTTTTTGGGTAAAACGGTAGGAACTACCTTGTGATCGGTTGAATTCCCTACTTCTGGGACTTAATTCAGGGGAATTCAGGCGTTTAAGGAATAACACACTATAATTACACAAGTAAACATCAATTAGCACTATGCTACAGAAACTGATGGAACGGTGCCTGCACTACGCCCACACAGCAAGAAGGTCCTGGGTTCGATTCCCGCCTGGGTCGCTGTTGGCACGGTGCTCAGGTGGGTTATCTCCCGATCAAGGTCCTTTCTTTGTGGAGTTTGCATGTTCTCCCCGTGCTCACATGGGGTTTCCTCCATATAACATTGGTAAGGACCCCCGGCAAAAACATGCGGAAGATGGTCATCTGACTGCTCCTTGCTCGCCCCCAGGAGGAAGGACAAGCTGGGATGGGTTTAAAGCAGAGAACAAGTTTCACCATTTGAAGCACGTGTGTGTTGGTTGCCGTGGGTGCATGTGTTGTGGTGTGTGTGCCGTGCGACTAATAAAGAATCTTCTTAATGCTATGATACCAAAGGTTATTGATCTTTGTGTACGGTGAGACGTCCAGGTTTGCCCCGGATTGTCCCGGACAGATCTCTGCAAAACACTGAATGTCCCGGTTTTCACCACGATTAAAAAAACAAGGATAATATTATGCATGTTTTGAGCACTTACGTTTATCATGTTCTGTCTCGCTTATTACCTAACCCAATCAGAAAAGCGGCGTTCAGTGATCCAACCCCCACCCATCCCCGTTCCGAGATCACCCCCACCCCAAGCTGTGGTACAGATACCACATACACGGTTTGGGGGTTTGAAAATGTGGTCACCCTACCTTTGTCTGCTGTTGTATGTTTTGTGTTAATTGTGTGGATGATTTCATTGCACAGTGAATTGCCAAGAAATGTACAAAATCCATGCATACGTAGGATCTTCCATCCCCAGAATGGCTGAAATACTGTTGGTGTTTCATATGTTGAAGAGCATTTTTATGTTTTGACAGTTTGCGATTTTTGTTTTTTGCTGGTGCACGCGAGAGCAGTGCAGGACCAAAAACTGACCTTTCAAAGAGATAAAATGGCACTTTTCATTCGGTGTGTTTATTTATAAGAGCTGCATATTTTCATGTTTTTATATGCATCTGCGGGAGTGGCGCTCATGCCAGAGTGCAAGTGCTAAAGCATCACCGCTTAAAGGGTCTGCAGTGTTTTAGGTTGCAAGGTTTATTATGTACTCGCTCTGCACTTTGAACGTCGACGTGGCAGCGTAGAATATGGGAAAGCGGAGAGGTTCTGTGATATGTCTGCGGAGGTTCGGCTTTTTCACCCCAGAGACACAGACGAACCCTCACCTTTCGAAAACATTATATCAACTCTCCGGTTTCCCCAAAAGCTCCACCAGAACTTTGCGAGGTCTGGTGAAGCTTTGCCCAAAATCTTCCTGGATGTAGGAACTAGGGTTAATCTTCACACTCCTAACCAGGAGACATCGGAAGGCGGAACGCTGGTGTTCTTGTGCGGGTCTTCTTTCACCATGTCTTTATTTTTCTATTCACAGCTTGTCTGTCAGTTTTGGGTTGTGACAGACTGCCTGTTCCCCCTTTTATTTATCCGTTACTCTGTGATCATCTCCTCCATCGGCTCGCTCTGCTGGGGTTCTGTGTACAGGTAGTCATGCTGCTGACATTTGTGTCTGAGCAGAGCCCGGTGACGTGGCCTTTACCACCCCCTGTCGCGTCCCCCCTTCTCTGGCCTGACCCCCTACTGCTGTTCTTAACTCCCCCCCACCCCACCCCATCTCTTCATCATCCGTGTATATATATGTGTGTGTGTGTGTGTGTGTGTGTGTGTGTGTGTGTGTGTGTGTGTGTGTGTGTATGTACTGGGATGTTGTGGTATAACACCATGAGTACAGTATATTTCTGCTTATGCTGTGTCCAGATCAGCTTCATACATGATAGCCTGTAGCCTTTTTGGCACAGCGGGGGACAGAGTGAGGAAAAAGGTCTAGCGAGCCTCTCTTACCACTGGACACGGGGCGAGCAAACACACACATGCACACACACACACACACACACACACACACACACACACACACACACACACACACACACACACACACACACACACACATACATACATACATACATGTTATGGTAGCTTGCTATCTGTGATGCAGTCTTTAAAACATTATTCGATCACTTGCATTTAAAAATCATTTCCTCTAAAGTGGTAATCCATTTGAAACGGCAGCATTTTTTGACGCTTCAAGATTTGCCCTCATCTTCAATTTAAAGGAGCCATCTATTCGATTTTTTTCGACTGATTTTTTTGTATTTTCTCGGTCACTTGCTGGTGGTGGGGAGCTTTGCATTCTAAGAAAAGGCGGACCCCACCACCTACAATGGAAGCAGCAGTACAGATACATAACCCCATACATGAACAGCTGTTTCTTAAAAAGTGCCATCTTAAAAAATGTATTAAAGACACAAGGTTAAAGGATTTTTTTAAACGAAATAATCTCAATTACTAATATTGCTTGTGTTTTTATTTTTAATTGTCAAAAGAAATTAATAATTATATTGAAAATAGAACATTTGGGGGGAATATTGACTTTCATTTTGACATTTTCATCCAGATTGCCTGTGTCTCGATGAGATTTCATTTCCTCTTTCAACTTTACAGTATTTTCTCCAAGGCTATTGTATAATCAGGTACAGTGCTAAGACTACAAATTTGTATTCCTGTTCTCCAAATTTACATGCAAATACACATCAGCACGACACATGCAGTAAAGGGAGTGCGAGGGACGGAGAGAGATGGAGAGCGAGAGAGAGAGAGAGAGAGAGAGAGAAAGGGAGATGTTCACCTTCGCTTGCAGTTATGGGAATGGAGAACACTGAGATTCAAGGTCACTCCAAGTATTCAGCTGCCTGGGGCTCTTCATTGTCAGTGCACCACATCCCCAACTCGCACACACATCCGCGCGCACAGACACACACGCACACACACCCACGCACACACACACACACACACAAATCCACACAATTGCACATTGAATGTAGGTGTATTTGGACCTGACTTTCTAATACCCTCATCTGAAACAGCAACGGGTCCGGTGAGAATATGACACTTTGCGAGCCCACACATATACATAAACAATCACAGGTGTGAATCACCACAAGAACCTCCATTAGAGACTTTCAGATTTTTGCACAATAGCAATTGAATGGCTGTCACCATCTATCAATCCTGGGAATATTTCAGGGTGGTCATTGGAACGCCACGATCCATGATCCGGACCCGTCATCGATACCCACACCAGAGATAAAGATAAAATAAAGAAAAGGTGATGGAGAGCAATCGGGAGCGAGGAGGGACGAGTGTGAGAGCGACGGAAAGAGGGCGAAGGGGGAATGGTCGGCGTGATTAGCTCCTTTGTTGGAGGTCCGTCGAGCTTCATTGGCTCCAGAGAATGGCGTCCTAATGAACCCAGCCAAGCTTGGACCAAACTTTGTGCCGGAGACAAACTAAGTTACGGTGGTCCGGCGGAGCGCTGGGGGCGAGAGCACTGACATACAACGCCTGGACATATGGCACCCCCATCATGGCCTCTCACAGACACTTTCTCATCGTTTGTGTGTGTGTGTGTGTGTGTGTGTGTGTGTGTGTGTGTGTGTGTGTGTGTGTGTGTGTGTGTGTGTGTGTGTGTGTGTGTGTGTGTGTGTGTGTGTGTGTGTGTGTGTGGAGGGGGAAGGGTCAATCTATTTGTGTGTGGAAATGTGTGAGCGTGTGGTATATCTGCGTGTCCGTCTTCCTGTAGGTGTGTGTTTACCAGTTTATCAGATGGTGCTGCTGGTGGTGGTTCGGGTGGTGGAAGGGCTTCTCGGTTGACGCTTACAGAAGGCGACAGAAGAGAAGAGGGCTGGAGGCTTTGTCTTTCCCGCTGACCCCGATTCGGAATCCGTGCTGACACTTCCTACAAGATGTTCAGTAACTGAGTAAATCAGGCCGGCCACCATCGCTGCTTCTGCACCCAGATAAACGCAGCGGTCGGATCCGTGCGGTGTCATGGCCGCCGCGGAGACCGGGGTTGACGAGGACGGGCCTGATGTGAAGGGAACTGAGCGATACCTCATAAAGGCGCGTTAGCGCGCGAACCGTGTGTTCACGTTACGTCCCGTAATAGCATTAGCTGGTTTAACGCATGAAGGATGCGGTTGTTGGCGTGTTGAGTGAGTTGGGTGGGTGTGTGCGGGGTGCGTGAGCGAGTGAGTGAGCGAGCACTTATATGTTCATGCATGCGTGCCGATGTGCAGAGGGGAGGTGTAAGCTAGCCTGAGTGCAGTTTGAGGCTAATTGTTTGGGTCAGGGTGGGAGCGTGGGGACGGGAAGGTTCCGTGTCCCACCAGCGAGGCTCTCGGTAACTGAGCCGGCGAGGGGGAGAATGGGCCCACTCCAGGGCCACACAGCAGGCTCACACAACACCTATTCTACTGGCCAAACTGTCAGCCAGAACAACTTCATTGTGGCCAAAATTGGAGTTGAAAGCAAGGCAGGGACGTGGGGTTTGGTGGGGAGGCCAGGAAGGGGAGCAGGGGGGGAGAATGAGAGGGGGGTCTGTGGGAAACTGGGGGGGAGTGGAAAAGGGGGTGTCGCAGGGAAAGCACCGTACGGGCTCAGGGATGAATGGGGTCAGGGCAGTGTGAGCTCATTTCGGAGGGGGAGACTTCCCATGGAGCCTACACGAGGGGCAGACGGCCAGGAGCACGGCGGTTGTTGGAATGGAAATTTATTGAAATGCATTCTGGGAAGAGGGGGAAGAAGTGTAGCGGATTTGTATTTTCGTATCTGTATTGTCACCGCATTCCCTCAACCGCTCCACCACGACGGGCCTCAGCTCTGGGACAATGGGGACATGGAAGACGCTGGTTCTACAAATTTGATTATTTCCCATCTGGCAAAACTGTTGAACCCTAATGATTATCTTTTAATTCCAGTTTTTTTTTTACATTGCACCAAACACCTGTGCTAAATGCTTTGCTTTGGAATTATATTCCCTGGTTTGACAGCAGGCCCGGCCACAGTTGTAAGAGGTGTCGCACGCAAAGCCCTTTTAGACGGACACTAAACCGACATAAACCGATCGTCGGAAATTCACAGAACCATTCTAGTCTCTGCCGTGCTCCGTTTTCTCGTTCGAAAGGGTCTCTTCTTACCTTTAGTGTCAGCCGCAGAAAGGGGCAAAAAGTTTTACTTTGTGACATGAAGTTCAGGGCGAATGGTCACAAAAACAGACACACACACACACGCACGCACGCACACACGCACACACACACACACACACACACACACACTAGGTCTAGGTGTGTGTGAAGGATTGGGCGGTCATGTGTGTCAGTGTGGCTTACTTGTGTGTGTGTGTGTGTGTGTGCGTGCGCGCGTGTGTGTGTGTGTGTGCATGAGTGGATAGTTGTGTGTGCGTTTGATCCAGAGCGAGCCCTGCAGCTCTCAGAGACTCAACAAAAGGCCTCCTCTATCCATTGTATGAGCTGTGTGTTTCCCAGGAGAGCTCAGGGCTCAGCCAGAGAAGGGCCCTGGATCGCTTTCTCCCGACATGGATGTTTATTCGCTCCGTGGTCCGGCAGAACATGTGCTCAAAGCGGCCGTCCTTAGCTTCTTGACGTGTGGGACGCATACTTTTGAGCAACAGGAAATAGAAGCAGGAGGGCTCAACTCCAGAACGAGAAAGAAACAAAGAAAACGAGAGAGATATTGAGAATTCCGCAAACAGACGCGACAGTTAGATAGAGGGAGACGTGCGGCTTTCATTCCGAGCGCATTCATTCCGGGGGGAAGAAGGCGGTTGAGGTGCGTCTCTCCGCCATTTTGTTTGCTCCCTGTCTTTACACTAGTCAGTTTCCTTGTCAGCCTTGTTCGTCGATGTAGATCCGCCCAGCGGGTGGGTAGAGATTTCATCAAAATCTTGACAAGCTCTTCCATCCCTGACCGCATACTAATTCCTTTCTCAGAACTGCTGAACCATTGCGAAATAAATACAAATTCCCAGGGCTGCTCTTCATTGCTTCTCTCCGAGGCGGAGGAGGCTGAGGAGGTCGGGATGGTAGCCGTCTATTGTGGGCCAACGATTAATCAGATTGTCTGCTGTGGACACGAGGGCTTAGAGATCTGCTGTTGCAGTTGGCAATGCAAAAGATGTCAATGGGAAAATAATGGAGCTCCATCGAGATAATGAAGAGGTGTCCTGCACACCATTTATTTCAAGGCCAGTCCATTGTAAGTTTGTCCAAAGTTTACCATCTGCAATTTTGATTTGTGGGGTTGGGGGGGATTGGAGTGAAGGAATAATTGCTCTATTCTCGACAATTTATGTAGAGGAGTTCCTATGTTGCAAACGCTCTCCAAACTGTGAAAGAGGGCCTATTGTGAGGAAAAACTGACCTTTTCAGTGCTTGTGCACATACATTTGGGTCGTTGATGGCCTAACTAACACACACACACACTGTGAAATGAGACAACCCAGTCAGTGTTTTGTGGGCTGTCTATGTCAGAAAACCTGCAATAGAACCGCCATCTGAGTAACTCCACCCACGGCTTCGGATCGCTGGGTGCGTATTGCGCAAAGCCGGAACAAACTTTTAAATGAGGCCTGGTGGATTCACTATGAGTGAAGATTCGGCAACTGGATTGCTTATTTCTCTCCTCAAATTTTGTTCAGAAACAGATTTTGGCGCACTGTTAAGGTGACATAAGAGAACGTTTACGTACTTCAAACAACGGAACGCTTCGACTCATGCTCAAACCCCATTGGCTCGCAGAACTAGGTACTAGTTGTGCCTCCGACACACACTGAAACAGAGCGTCAGGAACCGGAGGGAGAATAGAGGCATGTTAGAATGACTAGAATGCATAATCTGAGTGGTATTTTGAGCAAAAAAACTTCAAAGACATGTTTTGGGGACCTATTAACTGGTGTAAAAAGGAGCATAATAGGTCCCCTTTAAGGTGTAGATGTGTTTAACTTAAGAAGTCTTAAAAGAGAGAGGGAGTCTCTCTCTCTCGCTCTCTTTCCCCGCTCTCTCTCTCTCTCTTTCTCTCCACCAGCTGTCTTGTCTATGCGAGGCATTCTGAGTGCCATCAGGGTGTTTCAAGTTTCTCCGGCTATTTTCCCGAGGTCTACCCCGAGTGCGAGGGCGCCCGTGGGGTTGACCATATAGATCTCACTGGGTGCGGAAGCTGACAGTTAAAAACAAATACGGTGCACTGATACCGCCTAATCTGTTCAACACCATTATCGTCTAAGATATCACCGCGGTCTCCTCCACCCCTTCCTTCTTACTCTTTCCTCTCCAGCCTTTGAGCCAGTTACCGAGATGGGTGGGGGGTGGGGTGATGGGGCGAGGGGGGGGTTGGTTGTGCGTTGAGGAGGGTAGTGAATGTAAGCCATTGTTATGGTGTAAGCAGACTCTACAGCAGGTTGTTTGATCCTGTTTGGGGTCTGAAAAGCCCTTTTTTCCCCCTTCTTTTTATTAAACCACCAGATCAGCTGGGAGGGTCAGACGGCGGAATCTGTTTGCCGTGTTTCCTTCGGCCTCTCTGTCCGTCTTCTTTGTCTATATCTCTTCGTTCTACATTTCTGTCTGTCTCTCTCTCGCTCTCTCTCTCAGACTGGATTGGATTGGAATGAAGCCTGCGCCTCCGGTTATACCTCTGCTTCGGCCACAGAGCAGTGTTTAGTTGACAGAACGCTTTAGTAAATTGTTTTGTTTGCCCACGCCGGCTATGATGAGGAATCTGTGCCCTCGTTGTGCTCGTGTTTATCCAGCATCATCAGAGTGTTAACCCTCACAACGCATCGCGCTGACCTCCCATTGTCGGGTCTTTTGGGCTCCGACTTGCACCTCCGGGCTTCCCCTGCGGTTTCAGCGTCGTATCCGTGAGGTTGTACATGCGGATACGCCCGTCCTCTGGTCCCAGCTATCGCCGTCCGCCGGCATTTTTCTTTCTTATTTTTTATTTTTTAGTTTCTAGGTATAGACGACGAGGTGGAACGTTTCGGGGGGATTCGGGCTCTGTGCGTGCTCATACGCGAGCACGCAGAATAAACAAAAAACGCGCGAACACACACACACACACACACGTAAATACACACGGACAAACACACGCACGCATTCACTCCCTCATATGCATCTGCGCCCCGACCCCTTTCAGGCGTGAGAAACTGTAACTGCATTTGCATAAGAATAATTGACACTTCAAATTAGCCCTCCAATCAAGGAGGATTATTTCTGCGGCGGGCGTGCAGGCTGCGAGCGCTGCCATATTGGGGAATATGAAAAGGAGGGCAAGGAGGAGCGCGGAGGGGAGGGCGGCACATCATAAAAGATTAACTCTTTCATGTCCACCTCGCTGCCAACGGGGATTTCTGTTTCGCAGCAAAATATACCCTGATCCGAAGCATTTTGTGAAACACTGAAGAATTTGACCGCCTGCTAAAATATAAGGGTTTCAGATCTAGATCTAAAGCTTTATGTGCAATGATTTCACACTGATACGCCTTCACATCTACATTAATGTTACTGGGAGGCAAGGGAAAGTGGGCTGTGAAGTGAAGTGTGCATGCGTGTGCATGTGTGTGTGTGTGTGTGTTTGTGTGTGTGTGTGTGTGTGTGTGTGTGTGTGTGTGTGTGTGTGTGTGTGTGTGTGTGTGTGTGTGTGCATGCATGGTTTCAGGGGTTTGCCCACATTAAAGTATTTGAGCAAGTGGGATGTTGAATTATTGATAACAGCTAATGAAAAGGATCAGTTCAGGATGAACTACAGGCTTAACCATAGCCTGGAGGGTGACACACACACATACACACACACACACACACACACACACACACACACACACACACACACACACACATAAATACACATGCGTGCCCAGGATACTGCATTTTTTTTTTTTCTCTGTACATCTATTTTAGCT
>NC_137203.1:19273662-19298662 GCF_960531495.2 Zeus faber | reverse complement strand
CTGTACAATAAGGACTGTTTAGATCATAGTTTCACTGTTATCTCACTAACTATATCATAGACAAGTATGGAAGTTTGGAGTAAACCATATCTTACAATAAAAAAATCTTCTCAGATTGGTTTCCCAATGATACAATTTCATAAACCGGGGTCCGTGGCCAATAATGCGTGTCTAATTGAGGGTCCTTGATATGAAAAATGTTGAGAAACACCGTCATAGGATACCCTCCTTCTCATTTTGGATGACTGTAACCACTCACATTGCACCACCATGAAGTTTTATCTCCAACAAACCAGCCAAGCATCCCTAAGGTTGTGATACTGGTTTCGCACGCCCCTGGCTGCCACATAAAGAGCACACACAAGCTATACATTCATATCAGGCCCCGGAATACCTCCCGATGCCTGTCAGCGGCTTCTATAGTTCCTGGGAAATGCAATACCATAATGTCTTTGTGGAGAATGGGAGTGTTGCACACGGTGGGCGGGACGTGTGAAGGAAATGGAAGAGGGTGAGCCGGGTTGAACAGGGCGTAAAAAGGGGATCCGATAAGGCGTTCCCCAGGCCTCTACAGCCTCCCAGTCTGCTCTATGGGAGAATAATAAGCAGCTGTAACACTGAGACACTCCCAGGTCTGTGTCCTCAGCTACGGGAAAAAAAAAAAAAAAAAAAAAATCCTTCGCCGGGAAACTTATCAGGTTCTAAGAAGATCATGTAAGACAATACATGTGAGAAGTTCATGGGAAACAATAGGGGGGAAAGTGCCACGTGATATGAGGTGGACTCATGTCGGCCTCTATTGTTGAGGCCGACATGAGTCCTTTGTTGCCCTGGAGTACATTGGGAACTCGCGGCTTGCACCATTCAGCAGCCGTCCCCGGGTTACCCCTCAAGTGGTGCTGTCCTCCGTGCTTTAGCAGTGACGTGCTCTAAACACCGTGGTCAGAGGTCGATTTTGTAGCTAACACGCTGTTTCGGAACACGAGCTCAATGATTCCTTGTGATTGTCATGTCTTGGGGGATGCGCAGAGCCTAAGACCAAGAACTACATTTGAATGTTAGACATCAGTGAAAGTTACCAAAACGCATTTGAGCGGTCCTAATACCTGTCGTATTTCGCTTTTTAGGAAAACGTCCTTCCTGAAGAGCTGGAATACGTCCTCAAACCCACCAAGGCTACGACGGACGCTACCAACGAAGCAACCCACGTCACACCTCCAACGAGAGACTGTCGGTGTCTTCTGAAGTTGATGCCGTAGGGCAGGCCCAGCGCCAGGATGAAGTGACGGAGGGCTAAAAATGCAGAGGGGGCAAATCTTTTTATATAGTAAAACAGTAGGTTATCATCCTGCTTTGGCTGCATTTATTTTTCATCCTGTGGATGGCCATATTGTGGCGTTTTGACGAGATGCAAACAGTTCCCTACCTTACCTTTTCAATGTGTTTGTGCATCATGGCCATAATATGAAAGAGGACATTTTGCGGCAGATTGCCAGGTCACCACTTAAAATTGGTCAGGTGGTTGGTTTAATGAAATTAATTGATTTAACCATGCAATACCCTCTGAAAGGCTAAACAACAACAACACAAAAATACTGTTTCAAAAGCCGGTATCAAACCTGAATGTCTTCGCACAATTTAGGGAATCGGAGCACTCGGAACGTAGCGCGAACCATTCTAACCCTTGATCAACTGAAATCAACAAAATAACAGCCAACAGTGTCAGGGTCATTACGTAAAACAAAGGATAATCAGATAGTTTTGTCTGTCTGTCTGCTCATGCCATGCAGCTCTCTCGCTTGCCCTCTCTCTCTCTCTCTCTCTCTCTCTCTCTCTCTCTCTCTCTCTCTCCCTCTCTCATTGACTGGACCTTAACTTCCCTGTCGTTTCCATTCTGTGGATTGCTACAATGGAAAAAATAGAATTAGGGCCAAAAGTTATATTTACAACCACAAAATGCAAGCTGTGTCAACCTCTCCTCAGCTCCATTCAGTACCGGGGACAGCGCCGCGCGGCCCTATGCAAATATCCTAAACATATCTGTCTCCGCCATGCCAAGCAGATGCATTTTTGCAGAAAGATAAACCAGCAAAATTCCGTCTTACCTTTCCTCAGCAGAGTTGCAGCCTCCTTGTTTGTTTATTGAACTTCCTGAGCGCCAGCGCTCCAGCGCTATGTCACACATTCCCTTGTTCTGATTGGCTGTAGTTCCATCCAATTGCATCCATTTGGTCGGCGCCCCTTGGAAATTGAAAATGAACTGAGAGGTTCCAAACCAATTCGCATTTGGGCTGTTTTTCTATAGGGTACATGAAACTTGAACTGTGGGTGGGGGGCAGAAAATACAACTGAACTCTGACCTCTTGCCCCCTCGTGGCGCTGGGCCAGCTGTAAGGTAGTAAGTTGAGCAAAACCCCTTATACCGATGAGACCCCCCTGGGTGGCAGTGTGGCTCTGGAGGTAGACGAGGTCGTCTGGTACTTGCTGCTTTGATTCCTCAAAGTGTCCTTGAGAAAGGCAGTGAATCTGCCTAACAGCTCCCAATGAGACAAGTTTGCGTCTTGCATGGTTCTCCCCAGCATCAGTCCTTGAATTCCCCCCTTGATTCCTGAATGTCCCCCCAAGGATTAATAAAGTGTTATATTATAATGACAAGCCAACAGCTCACTAAAGTTTTAGGATATTTATCATTTGTTGCATGGTTTACGCACTCATGGAATGTCATTTTCATTGTAATCAAAATAAAGTATATTTTAAAATGATACAATTTTTTTTCGTAATGAATCATTTCCCACTGTATGCAACTCATGGTAAGCAGAAACACAAAGTTACACCGCTAGAGCTGATAAGCATCCATGTTGAGGAAAGCGGGCCCGCGGATCAAAGGAGCCACGCACGCCGATGAAAATCAAAACCAGCGCTGACACGGCTGTGGTCTATCCGGGCTTTCCGGGGAGATGCAGAATACGGGGCAGCACAGATTTCGGGACATGACAAAGAAGTGACACATCCCTTCAGAATGTGAACCGTGCTCCGTTGTGATAGGGTATTCCTATCAACCTAAGCAGAAAACGCAAAAAATCCCTAATAAACGCTGCAGCCCGGCGTGCTCATTACCCAGACAGACTTGACAGCTCCCGGTAAATGCTGTTTCCTTGTTTTATATTTGGGATGTCTCGTTTTTTTGTTTTTTTTTTGAGGGGGGGCGGGGGGGTGGGGGGGGGACGGTTGCTTTGTCTACAAGAAAAAAAAAATCCAACATGGCTTATCCACATGCATCAGCCAGTATCCCCTGAAATTGTATTTATCTTGGAACAAGGCAGATCACAAGTGATTTCCACGGTTACTCTATTATCCATTTGTCTGTGCGTGTGTGTGTGTGTGTGTGTGTGTGTGTATGTGTGTGTGTGTGTGTGTGTGTGTATGCGTGTGCGAGTGCGTGTGTGTGTGTGTGTGTGTGTGTGTGTGTGTGTGTGTGTGTGTGTGTGGCAGGGAAAAATGATCTCCTTCCCCTCTTCTATCTTTCATTATCCCACATTCATCTTTATTCTGTCTCTAGCCATTTTCCTCTTCCCTTCCTAATCATATTAATTTTCCCTCTCTCCCTCTTGAATTTTCTCACTATTTTTCCACCCGCCCCTCCCCGCTGCTCTCCTTCATTTCCCTCCGCCACATCACTCATCCCTCCCTTCCGCCATACTTCTCCATTTTATTTCTTCTTTTCATTGTTCTCCCCCTTTCATCTAGGCGTCTATTTATGTCTGCCTCTCTCTCTTTCTGCGTGTCTCTGTCTCTCTCTTTTTTTTATTCCATCATTTTTTTTCCCCTTCCCTCTCCGATGTCAGATCGCGGTCTAGTCTTCCGCTTATGCTGTCAACACGTTTTTCACACAACCGCATCCCTTAATTGGACCTGTATCATCATATCATATCATATCATGTAGAGCGTCCAATCACAGAGCTGGATGGGAGATGGTCTCACCCTCGTCTCCTGACACACACTCTCACACACACAGGCACACACGTACACACACACATGTACGCACACACACACACACACACACACACACACACACACACACACACACACACACACACACACACACACACACACACACACACATACACACACACACATAGGCACAAACACTTCCAGTGGTAATGCACATTCAATATGACTGGAATCCGAGGTGAAGGATGAGTCTTTATACATTTTTACACCTCACGTTAACACCAAGATGACAACATGATGTGTGTTGGGGCTTAATGGCTGTGTGTTCCGCCGATGTCCGAGAACGTTTGGATCAACTTCGAGGGCATTTTTTGGTTTAGTTTCTGTGAAAGGACAAAGAATGCCACGGAGCTGCCTGCGTCTCCCTTTGCAGGGGACAAAATCAACGGAACAACAGAAGGGTTGGAACTTTCTGAAAAATAATGTTGATTGTACAATTCCCCGGGAACAATATTTGAGATCAAATTCAGTTTTGGCCTGTTCACTAGTCAGAACACACATTTTTTATTTTTTCACAATTTTCCCCATGATACCTCAGATTTTTACAATAATATTGTCTATATTTCGGGGTTTGGACTATTCTGACAATATGCAGGGGCTTCAGCTCGGGTCTTCCATCCCTGTCACCTGCATGTGGTTTTGAGTATTGCACCACACTCGATTTCGCCTTTTCTTTGCAGTGCACAAACACAAGTCATGGATAAGTCTGGCTCTCCGCCCTTAGCAAGGTACCCCTAATGCAGCCTGCCTGCCCCTCTCTTTAGTGTCCTCAGGTACGATGGAGCTTTAGGCCTCAGGTCGTATATTGTCCTCCTGTTGATTCCAATAGCCCCACAAATGGCATAAGTTTTAATTTTGTTTGTACCCATCGATTGTGAATAAACTATTCTTGTGAAATAAACATCATCAACAACATCACTCTTTTCCTTTAAGATCAATACATTGACTTTGAGTTCCCCTTTGCAAGCTTACCTGGGGTTATTCTATTGTGCTTAACTGGTTCTATATTACTATTTCTTTGGGCGCCATTCCAAGGGTGGCGATTAATGCCAGGGACACACCACACGACTTTCAAAGTGGTCAGATCGCTGTACTATTTACTGTAACAACTTTCTGTCTTGTGATCGGGTCCTGTGGTTTGCACACTACATGACTGGTCTTAGACAGGGGGTTACACATAACAAGATCTTTCAGTTGTGCAGCAATGCTCCATGCACTCCTGTCTCTCCTTCTCAGCTCCCCCCGACCCCCCCAACTCCATGTCTGCTTTCATTGGCTGTAGATTGTTGCATCCCTCCTGAGTTGACCCAGACACGACCAACTGAACTAGGCATCAAGCATATTGATTCCTAACCCAGCCTGGTCGCATTCGGTAACAAATACCTTTGTCAAAGTTGTTTCAATTTTGGGGGTATTTGTTAAAGTGATGGCGCTTCTGCCTCTTCAAATGGAGTTAACAAGCTTATGATATGATCCTTTAAAAGAAACTCAATTGAACAATTGAGTACAATCTGATTGTTAATCAGTGTAGTCAAGACCACCTGAACCAAGACCAAGGCAAGAGTGTCTCGAGACTAAGACAAGACCAAGACTTTGAGGGGTTGAGACCAAGTCAAGACCAAGACCAACCAGGGCGAGACAGAGTCAAGACCAGGACCAGACCAGTGCAACATGCATCATATACACTGATCTTGATTACTGCATATTTTATTTTTTTGACTTTGTAGTGAATTATTGATTCTGGTGCATTTTTAGCCCACACAGTCTGTAAAAAGCTATTAATATTTAAAACCACGCCTATTCCTGGCTGATCTGAACTTTTGTAATTAAGGATCATTAGACCTTATTTATTATTTATTTATTGACACCTTCACTGTAAGGTTTATCAAGACATGCCATGACATGTTTTCAATCCCATGTCTTACCTAGCCTTTGTATTGGTTTTAAATTAAATTACTTGTAAAATACACCTATGCCAAAATAACAAAAAAAAAACAAGACATGTGAATCACTTGACTCAACTCATGTGAATGTACAGAATCCGCCATGATCCAGATTCCATTCAAGAGGAGAATACACCAGACGAGAGACGCAATTTGGGACTCGCCCATGCGCTGTTCAGATCCGCCACTTTCAGAATGCTGTTTTGAGCATTAGCAGTCAGCCGTCGCTGACTGTGAATGCATGCCGCGTGTAAATAAAATGATATTTCTTATTCATCACGTTTCAGGCAGTCTTTTACAGTGTGTTTATCGCACATGTTCATATAGCGAAGATGAACTCTTTTTGGTTTAGGCAGCCAAATATTTATA
Organism: Zeus faber; assembly: GCF_960531495.2. NCBI lineage: Eukaryota > Metazoa > Chordata > Actinopteri > Zeiformes > Zeidae > Zeus > Zeus faber. The sequence goes on along the minus strand of NC_137203.1, from coordinate 19,292,339 downwards.
TGAAGAATTGGCTGACATCTCCCAGACAGCCACAGTTCTTCAGTCTCCGGCTTTCACGATCTTGGAGTGCATGTGGGGGGGGTGACAACGGTTAACAGTAACAAAAATATCAAATTAGAAATGAGTCAAGTTATGATTGCATTTGAAGCAGGAAGTTTTACATCCATCCACATAAATGATAACAAATAAATCAGACAATGCACAGGCCATTGAGTGATATGAACTCAGTTGTGGTCTTGACTGGTCTTGAATCAAAATCCAGAGTTGTCAAGACAAGACCGAGCAAAAATGCGGTTGATTCCGAGACGAGAGCGAGACCAATCTCGAGTACTACAACACTGCATTCACTGACTCAGAACCGATGTCAACCCATTGGCAGGACACAAAAACAATCAGGTAAGACCGGCCAGGAGACGACCGCCTGAACCTTGGGTGTGTCCATCTGCACGTTCCCTTCAGCAACCACAAAGCCCAAGAAGGAGCACATCTGCCTTAATGAACAGAGTGTTCTCCAGAGGCCTGTGGAAACATTTGACATGGGGGACGTGCTCCTGCTCGGATCTGGAGAATTTAGGGATATCATCCAGGTAGACAAAAACAAATACATTCATTCTCAAGTCTGAGAACATCATTCACCATGGCCTGGAAGTCTGCAGGAGCATTTGGTGAAACCAAAGGGCATGACCAGGTACTTATAATATCCTTTGTGAGTGTTGAAAGCCCTTTTCCATTAGTCTCCCTCCTTGTTGCAGAACAGATGAAGCGTTCTGGAGATCCAGCTTTGTGAACATGGTTGCCCCCTGAGCTTGAAAGAGAAGATATAAGTGGAAGGGGGTACCTGTTCTTCACCGTTAAATTGTTCAGACCATGGTAGTCCATGCAAGGTTGCAGTAACTTGTCCTTCTTCCTCACAAAGAAGAAGCCCGCACTGGCAGGAGATGAAGAGGGTTGAAGAATACCCGCCTTCTCCATGGTCTTCATCTCGGGGATGGATAGGGAGTATAGTCCGCCCTTCGGGGCATGGAACCAGGAGGAAGCTCAATACTGCAGTCGTAGCGCTGATGAGGTGGAAGCGAGGTGGCCCGAGCCATGATAAACACCTCCTTCAGCGGCAAATGGTCAGGAGGTACCCCAGGGAGTCCTGGGACTTCTGCGTTAGGAGGAGAACTGGGGACAGGAGACAGAGCAGATCTGAGGCATGCTGAGTTGCAGGTTAAAATGTCCACGAGCAACCTTTAGGGCCGGGTGTAACGTGGTCGAAAACCCTCCGGAGACCGTCAGAGAAGGCCATCACCGAAGACCAGAGGTCTGACTGTTTCTCCCACTCCAGTCCCAGTCCCGAGCCCGTTACAGGAGCTGGGTGACCATGAAAGCCACTCATGACCGCTGGGTGGGATACGTGGGGGGTTGCAGTTCAAAGGTAAACGAGCAGAGCGTTGGAAGATGAGCGGTGAGGTTCCGGATTAGAAACGGCACGAGCAGGAGGATTGGTAGATGACACAGCAGCCGTTGTTTGACTGATCAGAGTGAGCCGCTGGATCCGGTCGCAGAGAAACGTTTGTCATGGCTTGCGGATGAGTCTTGGAGAGCCCCCTTTATGGCGTTGAGTTGTTGCTCGTGTTCGTGTAGCGCACAGGCTTGTGCCGCCATCTCTCATCTGAGAGTCTGAGTTGGCTGGGTTGATATCTGGCCAGATTGTACTGTTACGCTCACTAACTCAGAACGGATGTGTACCCATTAGCACCACACAAAAACGATGAGGTGAGAAGTCAAAGTCCACAAGTTTTAAACCAAAAAAAGGACAGAGGTCAAAACCAGGAGATCAGTCATAGAAGGCAAACTTATCCGTCAGGGAACAGGCAGAGAATAAGAGTCCAGGAAAACAGGCAGCGGTTCGGACGGAAGTTGAAGGAAATGGGTAGTAGCGCACGAAAGCTCAGCGTAATGCAAGAGACAATCTGGTAGAGAACAAAGGAAAGTGGACTCTTATTAGTGGACTGGATATTTAAACTGAGGGACTAATGAGGGAATGAGCTGCAGGTGAACCAGGTGAAGGGAAGGGAGTGACAGCAAAGCAAAAGGAAGTGGTTGGATCTGAAAGGACATGGAGGTTAGTGCCATGGCATGAGGAAATGACCAGATGAAAATAAAGCATGAAAACAAATATAAATACTGCGAGATCAGGGAGGATTCATGACACTGATAATACATATCATTTACATATAATATTGATAAGACTACAATTATGTTTGCCGCAAAAGGTTCCACCCCAGTGGCTGCTCCCATCCCGAGGCGAGTCGACACAACAGGCTACAGAACGGACCCCGCATTAGCACTGGTTCAGTGCCACATCTTCTGATAGGGCGGGTGGAGGCTTGGGTGGAGGCTAGAGTGGAGGCGGCGAGTGGGAGTGGGAGATCAATGTTCAGAGTTTTAGAAGCATGATGATTGAGCGAGTTGTAATTGGTCAGAGTTAGCTGGCTGTCATGATGAGGCAGGACGTGCCCCGCCTGCGCGTACTCCACAAGCCACACAAAACAGGAAATAGCCACAGAAGATCAGCTCAGCTAAGGGGCATAATGATTTAACAACCATGGGTTCATCATCCACAATGTGTTTAAACCAAAGTGTTTTACCCATTGATGTCAATGGACACCCTTTTTTTTTATTAATCTACTAGAATTTGTTGAAGATCTAATCTAGACCATGACAAAGCTACCAGAGTATTGTACCAAATAAAGTTTGTATCCCTCATTTTAAATATGCTTTTGACATACAGGTATTCCACACTTAACGACCTACCTGTTTAACGACCTATCGGACTTACGACCAGCTCTCCTACCAGTCTGTATTGTGTTATATAATATATACACTATATATACTATATACACTATATATACACTGCGTTCCAAATTATTATGAAAATGATATTGTTCTCTGATTTTCCTAAATAGTCGATCCAAATGACAGTCAGTATCTTTTTCAAGTCATTAACCGTTAGGGTATAATTCGAATGTTATTGAACAAACCTCCCAATGATAACAGTATTTTTTTCAAAAACAAAAAACTCAAAATGCACTGTTCCAAATGATTATGCACAACAGAGTTTCAAAACATTTTATGGGTTGTAAAGAACTGAAAATGGTAATTTGTTGAATTTGCAGCATTAGGGGGTCATATTTACTGAAATCAAAAGCTATTTCAATCAAAAACATCTTAACAGGCCAAGTTACATGTTAACATAGGACCCTTTCTTTCATATCACCTTCATAATTCTTGCGTTCATTGAACTTGTGAGTTTTTGGAGAGTTTCTGCTCGAATTTCTTTGCAGGTTGTCAGAGTAGCCTCCCAGAGCTGTTGTTTTGATGCCAACTGCCCCCCAGGGTGGGTAGTAGATCTTTTGCTTGAGGATGCTCCAAAGGTTCTCAATAGGGTTGAGGTCAGGGGAGGGTGGGGGCCACACCATGAGTTTCTCTCCTTTATTGCCCATAGCAGCCAATGACACAGAGGTATTCTTTGCAGCATGAGATGGTTCATTGTCTTGCATGAAGATGATTTTGCTACGAAAGGCACGGTTCTTCTTTTTCTACCATGGAAGAAAGTGGTCAGTCAGAAACTCTATGTACTTTGCCGAGGTCATTTTTACACCTTCAGGGACCCTAAAGGGGCCTACCAGCTCTCTCCCCATGATTCCCCGTGAAAACATGACTCCGCCGCCTCCTTGCTGACGTTGCAGCCTTGTTGGGACCTGGTGGCCATCCACCAACCATCCACTACTCCATCCATCTGCACCATCCAGGGTTGCACGGCACTCATCAGTAAACAAGATTGTATGAAAATGAGTCTTCATGTATTTCTGGGCCCACTGCAACCCTTTCTGCTTGTGAGCATTGGTTCAGGGGGGCCCAATAGTAGGTTTATGCACAACAGCAAGCCTCTGGAGGATCCTACACCTTGAGGTTCGTGGGACTCCGGAGGCACCAGCAGCTTCAAATACCCGTTTGCTGCATTGTAATGGCATTTTAGCAGCTGCTCTCTTAATCCCATGAATTTGTCTGGCAGAAACCTTCCTCATTATGCCTTTATCTGCACCAACCCGTCTGTGCTCTGAATCAGCCACAAATCTCTTCTCAGTACGATGATCACGCTTAGGTTTTGTGAAATATCTAATGTTTTCATACCTTGTCCAAGGCATTGCACTATTTGAGGCTTTTCGGCAGCAGAGAGATCCTTTTTCTTTCCCATATTGCTTGAAACCTGTGGCCTGCTTAATAATGTGGAACGTCCCTCTTAAGTAGTTTTCCTTTAATTGGGCTCACCTGGCAAACTAATTATCACAGGTGACTGAGATTGATTTCACTGATCCAAAGAGCCCTGAGACACAATACCATCCATGAGTTTAATTGAAAAACAAAAAATTAAATGTTTATGATACTTAATGACACACCAATTTGCATAATAATTTCAAACGCGGTGTACTAGATACATTATATACACTGTATATACGATATAAACTGCATACACCATATATACTATATATACTATATATACTATATATTCTATATACACAATATACACTATATATACTACATACACTGTATACATCTCATCTCATCACCGTTCTCAGTCTCAGTCTTGTTCCCTCAGTCTGTCAGTATTCACTTCACTAGCGTTCGCAATCGCCCCTTACCGTGAAATAACACGGGTCCTCGCTTATCGACCAATTCGCTTAACGACCTTGTCCTGTGAAAGGAACTCGCCGTTAAGTGAGGAGTACCTGAATTCACAGCTACTACACCTGTAAACTAGCCATATAGACTATGCCAGCTTTGTCCAGATTCAAAACTGGGCCGTGGACCCAGTTTTCAGTCTGCTTCCCTCAACCCAATTTGGAGGGTGCATACGTCAAAAATCTCAAATGTAATTTGTGCGGGGTTTAAGTGGAGTGGATGGCAAATGCCGTGCTTTTATTATGAAACATCGTTGACACCCATCATGCAGCTGCTGATAGCCAGGTCAAATGAAATCAAAAGGAATTGTATCAAATGGTCACTTGTTACACGACTGCTACACTCAAGCAAACTGTGCACAACAGCATCGTGGGTTACTGCGCTATTAATCTAGTGAAATCAATTCGAATGGTTTAAATCTCTAATTACATTAGCACCGGTGTTGATCCTGAGCCTGGACCTGTTTAAAACCACTGCACTGCTCTGTGTGCAGTATCGAGTAGATAAATTGTTCATTACATTCCTGATCTACACATCATAGCTCTTGTCGAAAAATGTACTCCTACATAACCAATGTGTTTTTGGTTCTTATCGTGTTGTCGAGAAAATCGCCCAATTTTTCATATACAGATACACATATGTGTATGCAAACGCAATCTATCAAACGTAAATAATGATCAATAACACGGCATCAGGGATGAGCGAAAACCGTGTTCCTGGGTTCAAAACTTTATTAGCCGCAGCTCGCAGATGAATGTCCATTGAAATCGAATGGAGACGGATTCCAACATTCAAGGCGATGCATCACACACTAAATAGGTCTTCCTGGAAAATCTTTCTGCACAATTGAATTGAGCGTTGAGCATTTTGGGAAGCACCCGGAGCTGATGTGACTTCGCCAGGTAGTTAGTCATGATTGATCTCCTATAAGCATCAAAAAAAAAAAAAAAAAAAAAAAAAAGCGAAGACATAGACTGAGACCGCCTGCAAACAAACGTGTTTTTTTTTCCTCAGTAGGAATGTACCTCGGCGCATCGGTAGTTTGGTGGTAAGGGAAATAGAACTTCTAAACTCCATTATGTCTTCAAACTTTCCCGCACCCAACATCCTCCATTTTCCCCCTCTAGTTGGCAGCACAGTTTTTCACCTTTATCTCCAGATAGCAGGACCTGGTCTTATCTTATTTTGTCTGGGAGAAGGTTCAGAGCCACTCCGTGGTCCCAGCAGAGGACCAGATACCAAACACAGAGTCTTCTAGCTGGAAAAAACTACCACGAGTGTAGTACAGTTGTTCTGCATAGCGGCTGAATAGAACAGGGCTTATTTATTGTAACCAAGGTCTTCTTATATGAGAGAAAATAAACCAAGGACCCCCTAACATATCTCCCAAAAAATATTTGATATTACGCCTATTTCTCCCATTTCTATGACATGTGACAAATAATCTCTTGTACTTGAACTTGAACTTTAAAGGGGAATGTATTAGAATTATTTGTATTGTACCATTTCAAAATACAGAATTGAAGACAACTTTATTCAGTTAATCACTTAAATCAACAAGTAACATTTTAGCCACACAAAATATCAAATCTAACCTCCGTCGGCTATCTTTCGATCTAAAAGGAGATAATAATTTACATATATACTGCATAAAAATTATTATATTTCTAAAAATTGGAAGGTGGCAAAGGAAACAAAATAATAAAAATTCAAACATTTCTTTTTTTTACTTTATAATACCTATCATGGTATTATCCACTTTTATAGCTTCTATCGATATTTTTATCGCTTTTATAAATTTTATCTTTGATTTAAGATTTTTTTTTACATTATTTTATATCTACCTGATACCCTTAAACTTTATGCTCGTGCCTGCCCAATCTGCTTTTGCTTTAACTTTCTTTCTCATATAAATTGTCATTGTTTTAGATTTGATCCTGTTGTACTTGATTGTACAGGGCTTTGAGTTCTGAGAAAAGCACTTCATAAATAAAATGCATTGTTATTATTATTATTATTATTATTTTTATTATGACATACTTTTCACATTAATAAAGCCATTACTGGATATAAATGGAATGGAATGGAAGTGTTTTAATGGAAAAATAACTCAACAATTCAACAATACTGCCACAGAGATAGAGAGGAGAACTTTACAAAGCATCATTTGTGTCAATGTTTTTGGAATAACATTTCATTGTAATTGTTAAACTATAGCCAAAATACATTATCGTAGCATTAAGGTTCTTTGTCACCCTCTTGTGTAATAAACTATTGTAGAAAAACAGAAACAAAAATTCAGATGTTATGCTCTGTTCTCAAGCTCGTCAGTCTCCAGGACTAAATCTCTCCAATCTGCAGAATTCCACTTCCTCTTCCCTTCTTCTCTGAACGGATCACAGCTCCTCGGGTCAGACGCTGACATCACACAGTGTAGAAGCAGTGTCGGCAGAACCTTACAAGAGAGACGGGCGCGGCCGGCAATGTTCTACGTGTTGTACATGTGGGTCATGCACAAGCCACGCATGCATGTAGTATATATGTTCGACAATCGGTATCTGTGTTTTTATGTGTGTGTGTGTGTGTGTGTGTGTGTGTGTGTGTGTGTGTGTGTGTGTGTGTGTGTGTGTGTGCGTGCGTGCGTGCGTGCGTGCGTGCGTGTGCGTGCATGCGTGTGTGTTCTTCTTCCTTGTGTCCAGCGAAGAGTGATTGATTTTGAAGTGCCGAGTCTTGACAGAGTGTTGGGACATCCCAGGAGGCTCCAGACCACAGTACCGAGACATGGAACAAGCCTTTCACTTTCGTTTCTTTCTCTCTCTTTCTCTCTCTCTCTCTCTCTCTCTCTCTCTCTCTTGCTCGTCCTCCATTTCCCGACGTCTGTCCACCCTCATTCCCCCAGTATGTCCCACTGTCTGTTCCTGTCAATCTATCTCCCTTTTCCTCTCTGTGCCATTGCTCTACCCGTCCCTCAGATGGTTTTATTGATATGTAACGTTGATTTTTATTGCCGTCTGAAATGAGTTGCTGCTGGTGGGTGGAGGTAAACATCGTATGGGTCAATCCCAGACAGCCACGCATTGCCGGTCTCTCTTTGGGAATTCACAGTTGCTGTCCTACAGCGAGCTATGGACCGCATCAAACCCTCATCTATACAGGAAAGAAAAAAAAATAAACACTCGTGAAATCAGAGTCTATGAGCATTACAGATTTTCAATATCGCTTGAATGGAATTGCTTATTCAGCCCGTGCACACACAGCGAGACCTCCTTAGTCTATATACTGCAGCTGCTGTTCATTCTGTTCATTTTGGACCGCGTGGCGATCTGGATGTTTCGCTTTCATCAAATTCAATTGAAATCCACCTCTGCTCGAATAATATTCCAAGAGAGGTGACACAAAAAAAACGTATAAGGTCAATATCATATCTATCAAGATGTTTTACTCAAAATGAATTCCCCTCCGATATTGAGCACATTGCGACACCCAATTTGGAGTTCTGAGGAGTCAGTTTAGATCATGGCCAAACCACAGAGGCACCGATGCAATACTTATTAACTATTTATTACCGAGAACACTTGAATTCTAGCTCGCGGTATCTTCTCCCTGGTGGTTGTCGCCGGTACTGCGGGTAACAAGACAGCGGCGGGGTTGGGTTTTCGCTGTACTCTGTTGGGTGTTGGGTGTTGGGTGTGCGGCGTTTCGGTGTTGGTTATTGGCTGTTGGGTGTACGGTGTTGGGTGTTGGGTGTACAGCGTCGGTGTTGGGTGTTGGGTGTACGGTGTTGGGTGTTGGGTGTTGGGTGTAAGGCATTCGGAGTTGGGTATTGGGTGTTGGGTGTACAGTGTTGGATCTTGGGTGTTGGGTGTACAACGTTCGTTGTTGGGTGTTGTCTGTACGGCGTTCTGTGTTGGGTATTGGGTGTTGAGTGTACGGTGTATAGCGTTGGGTGTGCAGCGTTCGATGTTGGGTGTTGGCTGTACGGCGTTCGGTGTTGGGTGTTGGGTGTATGGCGTTCGTTGTTGGGTGTTAGGTGTTGGGTGTACGGTGTACGGGGTTCGCTGTTCGGCTTTTAGTGTCCTCAGCCACAAGTGATGTCACTTCACCCACTCCTGGGGCGCCGGCTTTGTTTTGCTATGGTGCCCCCACTGCTTGCTGGTTGGTTTAAACAAGCAGTATTCTTTTTCAGCCATTCAATTATAGCGTGCCCCGCAGCACCGCCCTCTCAGCACTACACATACAAAGACGGAGGCTCAGCGAACATGTGGAGAATAACTTCTGGAGTAGATTCGCTAAAAACCCAATTGAAGCCACGGTGAGGATATTTTTGACGGTGTTTGTTTTAGCTCCTTATTAGAACCCCATGAGTGCGACTAGTAATATAATACCTTTACCTACAGCTATATATTTATATATACTATATATATATATATATATATATACAGAACTAAAATATTTTGTTTGTATTGAATATGTAAACATAGGTCAAAAAGCTCTTGTTGACCTTGAACTGACCTTGAAAGTCAAGTGCGGAAACCCAGAGGTCACCAAGGTTCACAAGTTCAACTCTAGTAAGTGTCCCAATGTGACTCAAGTGGCATAAAGTCAGAATGCCAGCGGTGGAAGAAGTACTCAGACTCTCAGATTTTATGAAGTAAAAGTACACATACCCTGCAAAATGACTCAAGAAAAGTGAAAGTACCACAGTGACAAAGTACTAAGTACTTGCTCTTAAATGTACTGTAATGTAAAAGCAGACTAACTGCTACTTGCTCATATTGGGCTCACTAATTAACTGTGTAGATAGATAGATGTGTACATATGTCTTACTTCTTATTTCTTTTGAATGCATATCTCTTTTTTGACTGCAGTGTTTTTTGCGGTATCCCTCTCCAGGGATTAATAAAGTGTTATCTTATCTAAAGTGTCTTATCTTATCTCAGATAATAACAGTAATGACGGTAGCCTGAAATAACAGCCTATAATACGGCATTCTAATGTAGGCATGCCTTTTTTTCTGCAGATGAAATTAGTAGTGGTGTCGTAGTAATTTACAAGAATATACAAATATAGATATAAATCCATATATTTGTTTCAAACTAATGTAACGTGACAGTGTTCGGAATGTAGTTGAGTAAATAGTTTCGATATTTGCTTTGAAATGTCAGTAAAGTAAAAGTGAAAAATCTCCAAAACTGATTATACTTAAGTAAGTATGAGAAAAATATACTTAGGTGCAAAAAAATAAATGAAAATGACATTGCGTGTATTTCTCAACCAGCGATTTTATTTTGTTAATCCTTGCAATTTGTATTAACACTTTGGTTACTTTAAACACAACCAAGTTCCAGAAGTCTGCGACAGGCTCTAAACCATCCCTGCCCCATTCTCTCTGTCAACTTTCCTTTGTCTCCATCCCTCTCGGTCTCCTCTCTCTTTATCCCTGTGACAGGGTGGCCAGACATGGGTCAGGCTCAGGCATTCACGGGGTTCGCCGGCGGCTGGGACCATTGCAGCCACAATGGTGGGGCCCGTCTAGACACCCTAGCCAGCCCTCAGCTCACATTGAGCATCCCCCCCCCCCCCAAGAGGCCCGAAACACCTTTGTTTCCTATTTCATAAATTATATATTATTTCTAATGGGCTCTAAATTTCGGCGACTGCCACAGCGATGAGTGACTCAAACAGTGAATGAAGGACGTATTAATCAATCATGCTGATAAATAGGTCACAGTGAAAATAAAGACAATATTTATTATTTGTTAATACATCAAACCTGGAAATAACACGCCAATTTATTGAATTGGCGCAGAAATACTGGAAAATAATTGGAAATATTTGCGATTGGTCTTTCGCTTATGCTGACATAGGGTTGGGGGGTAACCATGGCTACACATCTGATTTTCCTTCTTTTTTTTTTTTTTTTGTCTGAGGGGTGCAGTCTGGTCATTTAGGTGGTAATTATCATCTAGTCACACGGCATACATTATTCATCCAAGGACTGAGCACCAGGGCCGCTCTATTGAATAGGCCACATGGGAACAGGGCTTCCGCCTCATGTCTGTGGTGGTGCGCAGGAGACTCGTGGCTTGCTGCTATGCTAATAAGCCCAAAACACAGAATTTGGAGGATGCACCGCAACGGAAACGCAAAAACGCTTTCCCCGTGCTTTAATTGTGAGTTTTTTCGGCGCCGGCGCCCCAACGCTGCTCACCGGAGGGTTCCGTTTTGGGAAAACAAAAGCCTGACAAAACCGCAAGATTTAACAACAGGCCCGTGGGAGCGGGAGCCCTGCAGCCCAAACCAGACAAAACAGATAAGAACCGGAGAGAGAGACTGGCTGAAAAGTCCAAACAGTCCGTCGACGGTGGAAGCCCCGGTTGAATCGGCAACACACGGAATTGTCTTTTTGAGTGGCTTTCTCTCTCTTCCGCAGAGCGCGGTGCACGCTCACGCCCAATGTGGATGGAGCGCCGTGGACCTTCTTCCAAATCGACCGGGTGTCCAAATTTAGTTTGTGTGTTCCGCGCAGATTGATCTCATTCAATAGGTTGTCCATGTAAAACACAGCTCCATCACCGTCATCCTTAAATTGCATTATTCTGCCCTCTGAGGTAGGGATGCGAGTCCAGAGCACTCCGTCCCTCCGGTAGAAAAAAAATCAATAGAGAAATGAATTGGTGCTTGTGGGTTTGAGTGTGTGTTTCAGCGTGTGTGTGTGTGTGAGAGAGAGAGAGAGAGAGAGAGAGAGAGCGTGCGCGAGAGAGGGAGAAGGTCTGCCACATCCACGGCATCGTTCGCCGATCCTGTGCACGTTGCGTTGCATGGCCTCCATTTTCAGCCACATCCCCGAAGAAAGGTGTCAGTTATTAATATTAATATTCATATCAGTGGTGTTTAGAACCGGTATAGAGTCAGGACCTGGGACCTTGAGGCGTCCGATGAATCATCTCGCTGAGTGGACGCTGGAAGGCTGACATCACCTCCCGTTAGGCACGATGACATCACGCAACCCCGGCGTTTCTCACAGGGACAAGGAGCGGCGGCCGGTGTTTTAAACTTAGAGAGTCGACGCTGCATTGTTTTCCAGCCAAAAGAGGAAAGTGATGAACTGGGTATTGTACCTGAGAGAAAATAAAGGTGATGAAGTGGAAATCGACGAAGCGACTGAAAAGCAACGCTGCCAATTGTTCATTACAGGATTTGATGTCTCTTATTCAGTCCCCGACTTTCCGTGTGTGTGTGTGTGTGTGTGTGTGTGTGTGTGTGTGTCTCTATCTCTCTCCGTATCTCTCTCTCTCTCTTTCTCACACACACTCACACACACACAGATTCAGACATTTTAATTCTAATGCATCTGCGTGCGTGTGTGTATTAACACATAGATGAATTGTCTTTCACGTTCAAGTTTGGAGGGAAGACGGAGGACTGGTTCACACACACGCACACACACATACACGCGAGCGCGCGCGCACATTTGCACAGGCGCGGACACGCACACGCGCGCACACACACACACACACACGCACACGCATCGCCCGACACGTACAGCCTCCCATGCCTCCGTCTTGTTGATGTTTGGACATTTCAATTGAGGAGGCTAGAAGACCTGCAGCTGCCTGTCTCGCCTTGGTGAATAGGGGGGTAAGGTTTTTTTTTTTTTTTTTGTGGCGGGAAGGCGGGAGGCCCGTGAATGCTTTCCCAATGAGAGATGAGGCATATTGAAAACTATATTAAATTACCCTGATTAACAATTTAGCCACGATCAGGCTAGCCGTGGGGGCGCTCTATGGGGAGGCCTGGAGACCATTCATCCCCGCAGCGCCGGGGTCGAAAGGTGCCCCAAGTTCACAGGCTCTGGCCCTTTGTTATGCTAACGCCCCGTCCCAAATCAGCTGCCTGCGCCACGGCCAGACACAGGCACTTCCCTGAGAACTTTCGGGGGTCGTCGCTCCACTGTTTTCATTTCAAACCCCCCCTAGTGCACACGTACGCACGCGCGTGCACACAGGCACACGCCCGCGCATGTGCGCGCGCGCACACACACACACACACACACACACACACACACACACACACACACACACACACACGCACACACACACACACACACACACACACACACACACAACTCTCTTGTAGAATTGCACGCACAATCCAACTTTTTTTTTGTATGTACGACAGGGGAAATGGGATGGTGGGGGGGGGGGTGTCATTGTGTCCTCAAGACAGTGAATACTGTAATTTAACAAAAAACGTGTTTTCTTACACAAAGAATTGCCTGTAAATTGTCCATTACACATTTTTTACAATCAATTCAATGCATTAAAAACACGAATAAATGAACTCAATTACTCAATTAATTAAATGAAAATAATTTGCCTGCTATTGGAAACGACGGCATTCAAATATTTTTCGTAACGCTCGACATGGCACTGACATTATCAATTTCGATGAATGATGAATTAATGACTTTCGTCAAGAAAACATAATATCCATGAATATTAAATGCTAAATTATGGCAAACGATGCTGTAAAGTACAAACTCCACAAAATTGAGGAAACTGCGGAGAGCGCGAAGATCCAGGTCAGGAAGAAAATCCGACCTAAAAACAAAAAAGGATTTTTTTTTTATTTTTTCCCTTGACACTCAAACAGCACGGCCTGGCTCCCAGGGGAGGAATGATCAATACACATTCAGCGGCTGATAAGAAAACACGTATTAGAGGTGAAAAGTCAAATGCTGGTCAAACACCCTTGACCCCAAGGTCAAAGTCTTTAACACCAAAAACATTTGTCAATTGCGCCAACCTCGAAGAAATACCCGAGCAGCGAGTTTAGCAAAGAGAATAAGAAAATTCCACCTTTGTATCAGATTCACCGTCCACAAAAAATTGATTTTGTGGTTTCTGGTTTAATATATTTATTTCATTATTTTCTTTTTCCTCATATACACGTCATGATACACATTTCAACAGCAGCAATTTGATAGGACATTTTTTTTAATCAACCGCCGTCTTTTGATCGGCTATATTGAATCACACCGTCAAACGCATTCAAGAAATAATTTGGGTGTAAAAAAAAAGAATAAAAAAAATACACAAGAGAAATTAAAATGAATACGCATCGGGGAAACGAGAGCGAACATACATACGAATACACACAAACGTGGGAGAGGCACACATCACACACACACACACACACACACCACACACACACACACATATAAAAATGATGGCGATAACAGCATCGGGATGATAACAATGCATAATGAATAATAATAAAAGAAACAGTCACAAATAAATATGCAAATACCCTTGCTGCCTGGTATACAAAACGATATATTTTGTATGGTGTATAAAGTAAACAGCCTTTGTCCTCCTGAGTTGTAGGCAGGTAAACAGGTCACTCCTCAGACTCAGAAAATCCTCATCAATGCAAATTAGAGTCCACAACCTATAGGCAGTCCTGTTCCAGATGTGCCTCCCCCCATCCCCACCCCCCCCTAAAAAAAAAGTAAAATTCCCAGTGTTTCTCCTTGAAAAAAAAACAGACAAAAAAAACACTTTTTAAAGGCAAGACTTCCAGTCATATCCGCCCCGCGTCTAGTCGACCTTCATTTTAGACCCCCATCCCGCGCCGCTATAAGAGAAAATAACACTTGTAATTCTCCCGGCATAATTGTCTGTTTATAATGAGCCCCCCCCCCCCACACACACACACACATACACACACCACCACCCTCTCTCTCTGTCTTTTCTCTCTCTCTCTTTCACTCTTTCTAATTTTCTCTCTCTCTCTCTCTCTCACACACACACACACACGCACACGTACACACACACACACACACACACACACAGATAATTCATACACAAACACGCGCGCTGTGTACTAATTCTTATTCGTAAAGAAAAGAAGGTGCGACGGCACGTTCTAGAGCGGTCGAAAAAGATAAAATGGTGTACAGCAAATGCGGCGTGTCTAGAACGATGCTCATTTTGGACGTTTAGGCTTGAAATCGCCTCAGTTAATTTAAGACACCCCAAATCGGTGTGATACCTGTGAATGTTGATTCTACTTTGCATACTATTTTTTTCTTTACAATTCAAATCGGAGATAGAGTGTGAAGTGGGATAAAACTGCCTGATTGGGCCAATAAACCACCAACCAAGGTATTATTTATTGCTCCAAGATGAATATTTATGAAGAATTTAAGGCCAAAAGGGGGTGAAAAAAAATACACACGCGCGCACACACACACACACACACACACACACACACACACACACACACACACACACACACACACATATACGGTGTATTACTCGAAAACACATGCATTTAATTAAACTTCTGGAATCCTTAGTCGTGAATATTGCCGATGTTTCCAATGCAGCCTATGGTTTAAATGTCCTTGTTCCAGCAGGATTTCTAGAAGCTCAGACGCTCTCTAAATGAGCGTGCCCACTCATGAATGCTGCTGCTTAATTACACTCCCTGATGGAAACGCCGCCGAGGGTGAAGCTGGAACGCAGCCATGTGGCGGAAATGGAACCAGAGAGAAATTACCAAATGGGATGTGATTCGGCGCATATTAATTCAGCTGGTCGTTTAAAATTGTTGTTTGCTTTTTTTGTTTTTTGTCACGGCGAGAGGACTATAAAGCGATTTTGCGCATCATTTTGATTGTAATAATATTGAGCAAAAAAAGAAAAATCAACACCCACATCTATCTGTGTCTTAGGGCGGGATGTGATCTGAAGACGACATTTGCATATGTAGATGTTATTTAAACACCTTTAGCGTTAAATGCTCAAATTGCCCCAACTTGTTCTAACCTACAGTGGTGTATTTGGAATTCAATTTTTCGTGTGAGGCCCGGAAGTCACACACACCTCCCACCTCGGATCATCTGCTGCGACAAATTCAATCCGCTGTTTAACCAAAGAGAAATGAATCACAGAAAATCACAAAAAAAGGTGTCTCTGATGGTTAATTCATGCGGGCATTCAGCAATATAGCGAGGAAATTCATATTTAATGCCTGAAATGAATCAACTTAATTCCTCCGAAAGCTTGGGCTAAAATGTCGAACACATGTTCACGTCAGCCATTTTTTACAGTGAAGGTGCAGTTTTACTAATTGTTCAGAAAACATCATAATCTCCAGTCTGAGCGTAAAGGTCTGTGTGTTCAGAAGAATTGCATCATACATCAATTATTAATTATATACAGTATATATATATATATATATATATATATATATATATATATAAGCATTTGAATTGATTTTGTGTTGTGTAGATTACAAAGAATGGGGACGCAATGCTGCAACAAAGAGAATTACATTCAGAGGCACTTTTTGGTCCTGGTGAGGAGTCAACGTGGATTTTTGCTCTATTTCCCGTCTCCACTTTGAGGTACGCCGCTGAGATCACTGACACATATTTCAAAACCGTATGTTTGATTAATAAAATAATGAAATTACATATAATGCTTTGCAGCGCTTGCCCGCCGAAAAAAAAGCTCCGCCATTAAAAATGAATCGTGACATTCTACAAGAAGTATATTTGATTGACTCATCTGAGACATTTTTTTTTTTTTTTTTTTTTTTTTTACTGTAAGATTCTCATCGTCTTTATTTATATTGCAGGGTTTGTGAGCTGGAACTCAAAGGAGCTGGCGGGAACTGAAAGGATGTCACATGGATTGAACACAAAAGGAGGAGTCTGAAAACTCTCACAGTACATTGAAGACGCCGACTATTATGTTTCATCTAAAAATAAAACAATCCACAGGCAATGTGGGATAAAGAACACGGCGCTGAATAAAAAAAAAAAGGAACTCCGGGGAGAAAACGTTTCAAGCACCGGCAGTGATAGTGTTGAGTGATATGGAATACAGTACAGTACAAAAAAAGAAAACTTCAATTATAGATGAAAGAATATACGGATATAATTCATGGAAGGACCCAAATACTGAGGAAAAAGCTTTGGGGTCTCAGCAGCGACACATTTGGTGCTGCTGCCTCTGATTTCCAACATAGTGCCGATTATTTC
Organism: Zeus faber; assembly: GCF_960531495.2. NCBI lineage: Eukaryota > Metazoa > Chordata > Actinopteri > Zeiformes > Zeidae > Zeus > Zeus faber. The sequence goes on along the minus strand of NC_137203.1, from coordinate 19,275,553 downwards.
ATTTTTTTTCATGAATTAATACAGTTCATTTGCTGCGGTCATCACGTCTAAGCCGGACATTTTTAGGAGAAAACATATCAGGCCTACACACCACGTTAGATGGAAGCAGGGTGGACGAGGCGTGCACGCTCTCTTTGTGTGCACGTCTTCTTGCCAAGAGGAAGTGGCACAATGCATCGGGGGGCGGGGGGATGTCTGCAAAGAGAGAGGAGGGTCTAGTTAACATACAGTGTCTGCACGTGCAAATACAGCCTCTGTCTTTACGTACCCACAACACCTACAGTACATACTCGTGCAGGTTCAAATAGAAAGGGCTTTCGGCTCAAACATGTTTACCATTGAAGTTACCATTGTGTCTGCTGTTTATCCGGGGACTGAGCCGAGGGTGAGGGTCATAGACCCGGGCCTGTGGCTTGAGATCCCTGAGACTATTTAACTTGGCCCACTGAATGTTTATAATATCGTTGAAATTGCCCCATAAATCAATTCTAAATTCACAATGCTTAATTAAGCCACGGCATTTTACTTAATGTTTTCAGCATATGAGACAGAATGAAATGGAATACATAAGAGGATTATTTTTATATATCTTTAGCAAATGTGTTATGAGGCAATTCACTAATGGAAGGTGTACAAAAAAAAAATGTATTCCAGTTAGTTTTTTCCCCTGATGTTTGACGCAACCTGGCCCTTGGTCCCCGGGTCATTTTAGTTTGAGACCCCTATATTATATGCAAGTTACAGATTATATTGCCTGTATCTGACAGTGATATGGCGCCGTAGAGCTTCACCTATTCAGGCTACTTACACTATTTACACCCACTGATCACTTTTTATTACACTATACAAATACTGGGTCGGGCCTCCCTTTGCTCTCAAAAAAATCCTCATTCTTCTTGGCATGGATTCCACAAGATGTTGGAAACATTCCTTTGAGATTGTGGTCCGTGTTGAAATGATTGCATCACGCACTTCCTGCAGATTTGTCAGCTGCACATTCATGCTGCGAATCTCCCGTTCTATCACATCCCTAAGGTGTTCAATTGGATCCACATCCGGTGACTGCGAAGGCCACTGATAGTTAAGTTCCTGGAACCAGTTTGAGACGACGTTTGCTTTGTGACATGGTGCATTATCCTGCTGGAAGTAACCATTAGATGGTCAATTGTAACCGTGAAGGGATGCACATGGTCAACAACACTACTCAAATAGGCTGTGGCATTCAAGCAATGACTGATTGGTGTTAACGGCCCCAAACTGTGCCAAGGAAAAAAATCCTCACACCATCACACCACCACCACCAGCCTGGACTGTTGACACAAGGCAGGTTGTGTCCATGGATTCATGCGGTTGCTGACAAAATCTGACCCTACCATCCGTGTGCCTCAGAAGAAATTTAGATTCATCAGATTAAGCTACGTTTTTCCAGTCTTCAACTGTCCAGCCTCGGCTTTCTGTTCTTGGAACCCGACGTGATCTTCTGCTGTTGTAGCCCATCCGCCTCAAGGTTCCACGTGTTGTGCATTTTGAGCACTCTGGTCATTCTCCGTTGACCTCTCTCATCAACAAGGCATTTCCATTCGCAGAACTGCCGCTCACTGGATGTTTTTTGTATTTCGCAACATTCTGAGTAAACTCTAGAGACTGCTGTGCATGAAAATCCCAGGAGATAAGCAGTTACAGAAACACTCAAACCAGCCCGCCTGGCACTTACAATCACGCCTCAGCCGAAAATACTGAGATCACATTCTTTCCCCATTCTGAAGATTGATGTGGACATTAACAGAAGCTGCTGACCTGTATCTGCATGATTTTATACACTGCTGCCACGAGATTGGTTGATTAGATAATTGCATGAATAAGAAAGTGTACAGGTGTTCCTTATGAAGTG
>NC_137203.1:19243662-19268662 GCF_960531495.2 Zeus faber | reverse complement strand
CAAGTAAATGAGACCCACATTCCCCTCTGTGACTTCAAAACGACTATAGATTTTGGCTTTTGGCGTGTGCACCATGCTGGGCAACACTTGAATCCCCATGAGCAAGGCAAGATTGTGCCTCATCACCTCTCCTGTCTGACTGTCCTGTACCCTCTATCCCCTGCTCAATTCCGCCAGTTTGTAATCCCCACCGGTCATGTCTGTATGCCTATTATCTCTTCAGAGCCATTTCGGAGGAATTTGGGAGGAAAAAAAACTTGAGATTCACACTGTGGTTGCCATCCTTTAAGCATGTTGGATATATGCTGAATTGCTAGTTTTCAGTTCAGCCTGCCAACAAGATGGTTCACAAAAGATCTGAATGATATGGAAACAAGAAGTCAAATATATCTTTCCCCAAATGTCCAAATTTTCTCTCATCATCTGATGCATGCGCTGTGTCAATTCTTCGGGGTAGTGAGTTTGGGGTTTGGAAATTTAACCTGCCTTTTTTTTGATTGCAATATTCAGTTGATTTGTGTTACTTTTATTTAAAAGTACACACTGTATTTATTAAAAGAACATATGATTTGTCTATAGTTCCAATGAGTCTAACTAAACTCATTGGAATACAACTGCGGACAATGTAACCTTCATGGGGGGAAAAAAAACCACTCGGCTGTCCACCGTGGTAAGTTGAACAGCAAAAGATCAGACAATGCGTGATTGCAAAAAGCATTGCAAATCTCCTGGACAGATCATCATTGAGGTGCATTAGACATCTAATCTATACAAAGCCACCATCATACTAAAGCAGCAACTTAAGAACAGAGCACGATTGTCGACCAAATTTCCCCATGCATCATTTCATGTCGCGCTAACTTAAATTTCAAAACTAGTATGATGACCTTATTCCACCATAATACAACATCGATACATCTTTCAAGAGAATGGATAGCAGTCGTGACAGCACCATACTGAAAACACATTCTGCTGTGATGTCTTATGAGGATGTTTCAATAATCACTTTTTGTTAAACCCATTCACACTTGAAACCAGTGCGCCATCGCACCTTTGTCAATGTCACCAAAGTTGAGACCTGGAGGATGGCTGTAGGGCTTATGGCGTCATTCTTCTTACTGAAGTGTGTGCTGGCAGTGATACCGTTTATTCCTATTGACTGAGTCCAAGATGGGCTACCACACAGGCTTAACTCTACAGAGAGAGGATAAAGAAGCAGCATGATAGGAATATTTCCATCAATATGAAACTAAGTGAATATTGATCCCAATGTACCTGGTTGGTGTTGCGCTCCCCATGTTCCTAAAGCTTAAGCTACCTTCTACAGGACTGCTGGCTATGCTAAATGCCGGAGAACTGGAGTCTGATATAGTGACAGATGGACGATACTTTTATAAAATGATACTTGAAATTTTGAGAGAAAATGGTTTGACACCGTATTGATTTCCTCTAGTGTTGCTAATACGAACAGAAGCCTGGTGTCAATTTCCCACAGGCAAAATTATATTAAAACCCTTTAAAAGCTTCATAGAATGTGTTAAATGAGAGCCGAATAGAAACGATTCCTTAAGTGTTAAGTTAAATGTGAAAGCACTTTTCTTTATCGTTATTTTTTTTTCCTCATGAAGGCAGACAAGTGCCTTCTATTAATTCCTCCTCTGGGGAAGTGTGGCTAGAGCAAATGCCTCAGCAAATGCTTATGGATTTTCTTGCCAAAATATAATTTTTTTTTTCTTTTAGTATTGATTTTCTTCCATTTTCAGAAAAAGTCTTGAGTATTAAAGGGGACATATTATGAAAAACTTACCTTTACAGTGCTTGTGCACATAAATTTGGGTCTCTGATGGGTCAACTAACATACAAACTGTGAAACAAGACAACCCTGTCAGTTGTTTTTTTTGCTTCCTGATTTCCGAAAACATATTATTCAACAAGCCATTCAGCTCCCCTTCCTATGTTAAGTGGGGGCTCATTAGATGAAACTGCCACAGCTTGAGTGATACCTTTGCGAAGGTGCGCCAGTTTTTTCTGGCAGTGCTGGACCCACTAGCATTATATTGAAGTGAAGAGTTAAGCATGGGAAGGGCTCTGTTGTGGGCTGCACACACAGACCAGCACAAATCACTATATTGGCCCCCATCCTCAGAGGACAGAAGAGCTGAGTGGATAAAGTTTATTTTTTATAGCAACGTCCCAGCTACAGTTTTCAAAAACCTATGCACTGGTCCCTGGAGCACTGGCCACCACTCTCCCCGGATTTGGAGGCCCTACCCCCCAGGGCCGCTTCACCAAATCAAAGTCTGCGGAGGTCCCGGGCCATGTCCCGGAAACCGCCAGGCCAACTGGCTCCAAACTGTGCACGGATCCCGGGGAGGAATGGCCACCACTCGCCCCAAGTTTGGAGACCCAACTAGACTTGGGCAATATCCTCTTCGTGCAAAATTCCAATTAGCTTTGATTTCTGGGGGGTAGCGATTGTCAATTTACGATTCTATCGGGAAGGAGGGCCGGAGGGGTGTGTGCATGTGCACATAGAAGAATTAGAAGAAGAAGAAGAAGAAGAAGAAGAATTAGAAGAATCTTTTATGATCACACGACACGCCACACTATAACACATGCATACACACACACACACATGCTCATGCTTTGGATGGTGGCCGGTGAAATGTGGCCTCTGCATTTGACCCATCCTGGCTTGTCCTTCCTCCAGGGGCACAGCCAGGAGCAGTGGGCAGCATTGGAAGATGCGCCCGGCACCTGGTTCCAAATGTCCATTGCTGGTCAGATGATGATGTGTGCATGTTTTTGGTGGGGGTCCTTACTGATGTTAGATGGGGGAAACCCCATGTGAGCATGGGAGAACATGTAAACTCCACATAGAAAGGCCCCTTATTGGGAGATAACGTAATGTAATGACAGAACGTAATTAATGGGGCATATGAGGTCTCCATTTTACAGAAGTGCAGTAATTATGACTTACAAGTAAAATAATTACACAAAAACATCTAGTTTTTACTAAATGAAGTCCCATAGCAACGTAAAGCAACAGGGAGATGTGCGTGATGCAGCATAGGACACAGAGGTTTTTGGGTTTTTTTGTAACGGGATGAGACAGTCCCTTAACCCAGTTGTGTTTGTAAAAAAATAAAAAAAACTTTAGTACAAGTAGGAAACAAACGGAAATAAATAGATCCGGGAGTCTGGAACTGGAACGTGCACATCGCTGTCTGAGATGTTCCAGAATGTAGCTGCATGTGTGTGTATACCCAGGTTTTTTAAACGTGGGTAAACCCGCTAGAAATATACGATTGACGCCTTTCCCATTGCCAGAGTATGACTTTCCTTTTTTTCTGGTGTGTCACATACGATGTCACGAACACGCTCGAAAAGGGGGGGAGGAGTAGAAGCAGCATGGAATATCCATGCCCACACCGGCAGCGCCTGATGCACGGTGCACGCACAAGTCCTTCGGTGATGGGGAGCAGAGATGCTCCTCTGGTCCGAAGACCGGCTTGGGGTGGTGCTGGAGTGGTTCAGAGCCTGGCGGGGTGCATGGGGGTTCGCCGCGGCAGTCCCCACTCTCAAAACACTTCAAGGTCCTGCATGTGGGGGGAAAAAGTTAATTACTTCTGATTTGGGTTTCTTTGTTTATGAAATAATCGAATGATACACCGATATTACTGTCTATTTATGAGGCAACGTCCGGAACTTCAATGTGTGTTGCATTGCGCCGGTAAAGAGGTGAAAATTAGCGTGTCAACCCAGATGTCAGGTTTCTATCACTGCCGATCGGAGCCGTTAACATAACCTGTGACTATTGCAGGGTAATTTGTCCCGGGACTGAAACCAGTGTGTAACCGTTCTCCTACCACTAATGACGAATGCCAGATGTTAGCGGGTGGTACCTGTTTTTTGTTGCAGTGAGAGAGGGGTATAATTTACCAGGAACTATGTGTGAAAGGGGCTCAAAACAGCTCTGAGCGGAGAGGGAGAGACCGGCTCTACTCCCTCCGCCCCCTCATTCCCTCCCTGCTCCTGTGATCAGTTTCAGAACATGGTGAAACTGCACCTACATGGTACACCGTTTCAATGCGCAGAGTTTTCCTGCGTGATTTAAAATAGACAAATAAATAAAATTTAATAAAAACTCGGATGTCATTAATGTCAATTGGCGATGGAGTCGATTGCCGAGTGACAGTTTAAATGTCTTTCTGCCAATGCCTAGGCCCTACTTTCCGGGCTGCTGCACCCGATCAAAGTCCATGTGATTTAATAAAACAAAAAAAAAAGTTAGGGCTGCCTCCTGAAGGTCGACGAGTTGAATCATCAGTCGGAAACCCGTCAGGCGACTGAGATTCAGTCAGTCAGTCAGTGTACATTACAATAACAGGATAATTATAGAAGCTTAAATTGCACATGGATAACATCACTGGCATGAGCGAGACGGGTGCGCAAAATGGGCCCAATCCCTCCCCCCTCGTGATAGCTCCTTAGGCGGCCGCCTATCTCGCCTATAGGAAGAGCCCCCCGAATAGTCGAATATTCGCATTGAACAGCCTAATCGAATTCGACTGACAAAATTCTGAGTCTGTTACAGCCCTATAACTAACCATTCAGAAACTTCCTGCTGCATTCGCAATGAACCCCTCCGTGTTCTGGATCAGATTCTGGATCAAACATGCGCGATTGAACTCCTGCGTCTCTGCTACCAGCCAGATCGCTCTTTTTCATGGGGGGTAGGTAAACGCTCACCGTAACCATGGCATCAACCACGGCCAGAGCAGTTCCGGAGTGAGGCATGGGGAGCAGCAGCTCATTTTCATTTAAAGCTACACACACAAACAGCCTGTCCAGAACATAAGGGGTATAGAGGCATTTTAAATTGTCTAAAATTCGTAAATAAAAGTGGTATTTCAGCAAAAAACTTTAAAGACATTAGAGACATATTAACTTGTTGAAATTAGCATAATATGAGACCTTTTAATGACTCCGCCGAAGAAGAAACGATCAAATCTTTATAGATCTGCAAAAACAGCTGAAGTTACATTCATCCATTATTTTAAGGTCATATACAGCATATTATTCTTGAATTAAGTAACTTAAGAAACAGGAATTTACAACAACTGCAATTTTAGAAGAGTGGTATAATTCATATCCTTCAATAGTTAGACCACCAGTATTCAAGTAAGCAATGGAACTATTTGCAGTGTGCTTTTTGGGCATCTACCTAGGGCAAAGGACTTCCACATACAACATTTACTGAATTTGTTTTTGATGCACTTTCTATTTGCTGGTATAGCCGGAATGTAGTTATTTTACAATAATCTTTCCATAATTAATGAGCCAAACTTTTTATTATTCTACGTCACGACTTGGGAAAAGGGTCTTAGAAAAAATTAGATGAGTGAGTTTACATCAGCCTACTGAATGCTGCAGTTTATGTATTAATACTCTAAGGTTGGACAAAGCGTGACCTTTTACTCATTGCCAAGAACCAAAATGCAGTGAACTAAGTTACCCTATGTTGCATGTACTCTAAAGCAGTAGGTGCTGCTCACTCAAAGCACTCATTAAATTGTGTCGCTGTTTCACCACAACTTTCTTCCTCTGTTCTGCTGATAGAGTAAGCATCTTGAAGTTTCAACTTATTTGCGCTCATGAAGCCAAAATACAACCGTAGTTTAGACTCGGTTCCCTTTAAAGTCCTCTCCCAGAGGCCCATCACTACCTTCTGTTAGGGCTGTATTGGAGCACACTTGTTGAGCCAGAACACGTTGACATTGCCTGGTGAGTGTTCTGCATGCAGGCCCATGCCTGCGGGGTGTCAAACTTTTGGAAGGACATTGTTGCCTCGCTTTCATTATTACTGCAGAATTGTTTTTAAAACACAATAATCAAAAACGGTCGTTGGGATAATGAACCTTTTGAAATAGTAAAGTTACCTCAAGGTATTACTGTTGAATGTGTAACCATCCCCTCCCTACAGACAAAATCTTTGACCCAGCATTTGCATAAACATACCCCCAGACTGTCTAGCTTGTGTGGCACCTTGGTCAATGAGAAACCAGGCAGGAGATGAGATAGAGATGCGATTTGTTGTTGTGGTTTTTACTTTACATGTTTTACCTTAAGGGGAAATCTTTCAACATGTTTTGTGGAATAATATAGGATTGCAGATATGTGGGACATAGGATTGCCGCGGTTCTTACTTGCCCACCACCCCCACCGTTGTTTTGCCGACGTTCATCAAATGAAGAAAAACAATTCTAATTTGTAAAATACTAAGCCTGTTATCAATACATAGTGTCTGCTTGTGTGCACAGCAGTCGCAGCTCAGTCTGCTTATCGCAGGAGGAGAGAAGGCTATAGGAGACCTTTGATTGGGACCTGTCTCCTTCCATCCGTAATCAGTGCCTGTGCATGACAGGGATGCTCCGTGCATTTGAAAGCATTGATTTGTCGTTACCACAAATATTTTAAGTGTGCTGGTCTACACAGCGGACAACTAGCAAATTACGGGTGGGAGAACAAATTCAGGTAACCAAACCAAAAGCCACTCATCTTGTTGGACAGCATGGTGTGGACCACTGACCAGTCTTGAACTGTAACAGTATATATTCTAACAGTTATTATAGATAGCTGTTGTTTTGAACCAAAATGGGACCCAATAGAGAGAACCTTTTTTACTCAGCCAGTGGTGGCCCTGACCCATTGCACATCTTGGAAGTATATATTTTCTGCAGGCTATGATAATGGTAATTGATTAAAAAAAAAAAAAAACATTTCTAATGGTGTTATAAAGCTCTCTGAATACCTTCAGCGCTCATGTTGTGGCTATGTATGTGCATTGTGTCATCTCGAAGTGATTCGAATTTTTAATTTGTTTAGGTGTAATTGAAATATGATTTCCACCCCCGCCTCCCTATTTCCGCAGGGTGTGATTGGTGTGCAGCTGGTGGTTACTATGATAATGGCCAGCGTAATTCAGAAAATCATACCTCACTATTCCTTCGCAAGATGGCTACTCTGCAGTGGCAGGTATAGTAAAAGTCTGCCTTCTCATGACTCGTCCTTCAAGTTCCTCATTTTAAAGTTATTTGCCTTTTTGCGCAATTAATTTCGAAGGCAGTTTTGAACGATCAAGATCATAAGCGGTCCTCAGCGAGTCTCATTTTTGCAGTATGGTGCATTTCTTTTTTTTTTTTTTTTTTTTTTTTTTTTTTACCACCAATGCAGTGAAGACCAAAGGGCATAAAAATATTGGAATGACCCAAGAGGATAGTGCCTGAAAATAAAGTCCCGGCCTAATTCCCTCAAATTAGTGCCATATGTTTTTCAGTAAACAGCGTCTTGGAGCATATTTAATAATTTATTCATGTTTTTTCCCCCCTTTTCCAGGGCACATTAATTTTTCTAAAACTTTCGGCCTTAGAATTCTGCAATTATTTTTTTTCCCTAAATAAATATATTATTATGCCGCGTCAGAACAATGACAAGATACTTTCCAAAGAATGTTATGGAGGATATCCGCTATCTTCAAAAGTGTGTGCTTACATGAATTCCTGTTTCAAGCTCAGTCCTTAAGGGAACTGATTACCTATCTTTTATAAAGGGTTTTCTTTAAAGCATGCTAGACTCATTTACATATGTTCTCAAAGCTGAATCTCTTGAAGAAATCCAGTTAGGTTATTGATCATAAACCTTGGAGCTTTTGTAAAGGGATGCTCTGTATCCAAGAGTCGTTTCTGCTCGTGGTGTTCTTCAAATGAAAGATTATTTGTTTTAATAGTCTCTTTGGGTAGTAAACCTTGTTTACACCCCTTGACCACCACGGCTTTAGGTCAAATAACTTGCTAATATCACTTTCAAGCCTGTTTTCTCTGTTACAGTTGTGGTTTTGTATATTAGAGTATGCTCCTACTAATATATACTCCTTCTCCCACTTGTATCCGACGCCACATTTTTCTCCCTCTTGGCAGTCTTCGGTGGTATCAGCACCCTACAGAAGATGAGTTGAGGAGCCTAGCTGGGAAACAACAGAAAGGACAGAAGAAAAAAGACAGGTAGGAAGGAGTGGCGCTGGCACGGTGGAGGTAGGAATGGCACTTCTTTCATCAGGCGCGGATGAAAACGCGGCGAGGCGGAAGTGTGAGATGGATGGAGAACACAGGCACGTCAGGGGGAGGCGACGAAGCAGATGTGTTTACGTGGCTCGTTTAAGGCCAGTTTGAAGTGAAAACAGAGGAGTCAATTTTTAATGGGTTTTTTTTTTGTGTTTTTTTACTTTTGGTTTTGTTTTGTCCCTTCATTGCTCTGGACTTGGAGCAACTCGGTTTCGAAATTGTCCCGTCTAGGGGGTAAAAGTAAATATGGATCGGCTTTTTTATGATTCAGGCTATTTAAGGATATCGCAGTTTAAAGGATTCGTAGCTGCCGTGAAATCAAAGTGTCTCCAAATGTCTTATATCTTCACAGTGGACCGATGGCGTACTTTGATTCTTGGAGATGAATCTGCTCCTAGGCTCCTTTTTAAAAAGCAAACCCACCAAATAAGGAAATCAGCATTTCAGGGCTGCAGATGGCTCTTTAGACCATATGCTGCTCACATGAATTTAGTACTGTTTCTTTTGTGCTGTGAATTTGAATTAAAGTCACAAATAAGAGTTAATCCATACAGTTCAAGCCGCTGTCCAGGTTTTAAACGTAAAGCTTTATAGTCGCCGGGTCCTTTCTCCAGCGCTGTGCATGCCAGGTTGGAGCTCCGGAACACCACATGTTCGGTAATCCCTTCAAGCAAAAGACGGAACACTGTCCTTTTGCCAGCTCGTGCCATGCAGCTCCACTCCTTTTGTTAGCAGCCCGACTCCCTCGGTGAGGGGCCAAGCTGAGCCTCCTTTTTCTCCAGTCAGATGCCCCATAGATGAAATCGTTCCAGGGCATGTTTGGCCCCAGCGTCTTACAGTGGCATTGTCCCGTGAATCCAGCACACACACAGTGCTGAACAAACCCAGCCCAGCATTGGAGAGGCCCCAGCAGACAGCCCTGCGAGTTGGAGAACAGCTGGCAAAGCTTACACGACGAGTGTAAAAATAAGAGTACTAAGAAGACCAAGCAGCAAACCTTCCTTTTATCATAACCTTGACTGAAAACTCTTTGTTGTTTTTTTTTTTTTCGTTTGTTTTTTTTCCCCCACCTCCCTTAAAGTGAGGTCTGCACCCAGGTTCAGACACTTGCCCTAAAGCTTTTAAGCATACAGTTCTGGCTCAAGATAACTTCCCAAAATGGACATGAATCAGAACTTAACTTAATACAGTTAAGAGTAAATTAAGATACTGTCATATTGTCACACAGTTCTGTAGTTTAATTTATAAAGACGATAAGATCTGATGTGGTAGACTAATGAGCGAGGAGTGAACCTCTGCTTGATTCTTTTTGATAGTATTTAAAATGTATAATATTCAACGTTCCCTATGAAGATGACTTCTTGATTTACTCCAGATTGCCAGGGATGCACTAATCTATTGGCTTTGTCCATTCTCCTCAAACTCGCTGATGTCGCTTTTTCTCTCTCTACTGCCCCAGGAAGTACAACGGGCACATAGACAACAAGCCTCTGACAATCCCGAAGGATATAGACCTACAGCTGGAGACCAAGTGCATCACGGAAGTGGACACGTTGGGTATGAATTTAAATCAAGCTCCATAGACTCATCATGTCGGTGCCTCCTTCCATATCCATATGTTTTGTAGTAAACACCTCTATATTCCTCCCTCCGTAGCATTGCACTACTTCCCAGAGTTCCAGTGGCTGGTGGATTTCACCGTAGCAGCGACAGTCGTGTACCTGATAACCGAGCTGTACTACAGCGCAGCTCAGCCCTCAGGAGAGATGAACATCAGTGTAGTCTGGTGCCTACTAGTACTCTCCTTTGTCATGTATCCTTACATGGTCTATTGCTGTCTCTCTGTCCATTGGCCCAATGGCGCTCGAGAAAGTTTTGTGCTCTGCATCTTCAGCAATATGAAGATAGATGAGGGACCTCTTGACATGAGTCTTGTCAGTCAGTTTAGTTAGTCACCCAAATTAAAAGTCCTTCATTTCAGGCGTACCAGTTCATCTGCTGCACCCTGCTCCTCATCCAGAAGGTTTTTCTCCACACTCATTCTGAATTTGTTTCAACGTTGTCTCTTATCTGTTCAAGGTTAACGTTGCCTGAGCCCCTGCAAAGAACCCAAACCAGTCCAGCTCACTATGTTGATGCAGCAGGGCCAAAGAGCCGTTCACCCTGTTACTCTGAATGAGTGTTAAACGCCCAGCTTTTACAGTTCTGGACTATTGGCCACCAGCTACCTGTGGATGACTGTTAAATAATACGTATTATCCCTGCCCCTGTCTTCTGAGATCAATTTTCCCCACGCTCCTGTTTGGGCCTGACTGAGTGCGGTCAGACAGCGGGTCATTTCCTGCCCACATTGGAGATTGGAGGCCACATTTTTCACAGCCCACTAGACTGATTTGCCTGGGAAAAGGTAGAGGTGGGACAGAGTGAGATTGGACTACAGGGAAGAGCCTTTGCCTGAGTGAATGATAGTAATGGTGAAGGTAATCATGAGGGAAATCTTTTTTCTGAATATGTCTTAATGGAACACTCGATTTCAGGGTTTCATGTTCCAACCTGCCTTGCTAAGCTTCATTACTTTTATTAAAACAATGCTGTCTTGTGCAGATGTGGCTGCAGACTCAGACACATAAACACTTTTTTCTACCTCTTTATTAGAGTGGTAATAATCTGTCAGTAATCCTTGTAATAATAATAATGCATTTTAGCTTATTATTATTATAAGTATTACAGATTATTCAATAATATTAATAATTTTATCATTATTTATAGTTTTGCTATATTCTTCAATTCTACAATTTGCAAATAAATATTTTCATGATAGTCATAAATGCTAGTGTGTGTGTGTGTGTGTGTGTGTGTGTGTGTGTGTGTGTGTGTGTGTGTGTGTGTGTGTGTGTGTGTGTGTGTGTGTGTGTGTGTGTGTGTGTGTGTGTGTGTGTGTGTGTGTGTGCGTGCGTGCAAACCAGCCACAACATTTAAACCATCACTAATATCGTGTAGGTCCCCCTCGTGCCGCGAAGCAGATCTGTCGAGGCGTGGACTTACAACACCTCTCAAGGTGTCCTGTGGTATCTGGCACCAAGACGTTAGCAGCAGATCCTTTAAGTCCTGTAAGTTGTGAGGTGTCCCCATGGATCGGGCTTGTTGTTCCAGCACATCCCACGGATACTCGATAGGATTGGACCCAAATGCCGGCCATCCACATGATCTAGAAGAAATGGTGATTCATCAGACCAGGCCACCTTCTTCCATTGCTCCATGGGCTAGTTCTGACATTCACGTGTCCAGTGTAGCCTCTTTTGGTGGTGGACAGGGTCAGGATGGCAACTCTGACCGGTCTCTGTTACGCAGCCCCATACACAGCAAGCTGTGGTGCACTGTGTGTTCTGACACCTTTCTATCATAGCAGCATGAACTTGTTCAGCAATTTGTGCAACAGTAGCTCTTCAATGAGATCAGATCAGACGGGCAGGACTTTGCTCCCCACGCACATCAATGAGCCTTGGGCGCCCATGACCATGTCGCCGGTTCACTGGTTGGCCTTCCTTGCACCACTTTTGGGAGGTACTAACCACTGTATACCGGGAAACCCCCACAAGACCTGCTGTTTTGGAGATGCTCTGACCCAGTCTTCTTGCCAACACAATTTATTCCTTGTCAAAGTTGCTCAGATCCTTACGCCTGCCCATTTTTCCTGCTTCCAACACATCAACTTCAAGAACTGACTGTTCACTTGCTGCCTAATATTTCCCACCCCTTGACATGTGCCATTGGAATCAGATGAGTAATGCTTTTCTCTTCGCTTGTCAGTGGTTTTAATGTTGTGGCTTAGCTCTATGTAGGTCGGTCTGTCCGTCTCAAAACATGGATTATTATTTTTTTTTTTTTTATTGAAATGGTAACTTTCATTTACACTGCAAATTCTATATATTTTTTCAATCGGCATTTCTTGTCTTTGTTTTACATTGTGTGTTCTTGTATTCATTGGATTAAAAAAAACAACAACAATAAAACACCATTGGCGATGGTATTCCAAAAACCAATACCTGTGTGCGAATTCATACCTTAAAATAAAGCATACCACCCAAACCTTACAGCAATTTGATAAATTATTCAAATAAAATTGAAGTCAGTGAACCGTGAGTTTTTGGGAAATGATCGCCTGGAATGTCAAAAAAAAAAAAAGGCAGACAGATGTCTCTCCTTGGAGAGAGAGAGAACACTCATTTTCAAGCGTTCTGTCTCCCTTGTCCTTAGAAACTGGGAAGATGGAACGGGCATAAAATACCTAATATGGCTGCTGTTGAAAGGTGCCCACGCAATGGATATGGAAGGGTGAAAAGGTTAGCTGTGGAACTGAGGGCTTGAGAGTTTTCAAAAAGCAGCTATGCACAAACCCATTGAGCTGGGCTGTCAAGCATGCGGATGAAGGGGGCATCCTATCAATCCCCAATCAAAGATTTTGAATTAGATACAATTTTAATTCAAATCTAGTTATAGGGTTAGGGTTAGCAATGAAATTCACTTTTCGCCCAAGTTTTCTACTGCATGGACAGATCAACATAGACTTGCTCTCTAACGTGCTCTCGTTCAGGACGCATGCAGTCGATTAAATTGATTAAACTTCTAGTTGAAAATAACTGTTCAATCGGCTGTGTTGGACGTGCACATGTAAAGCCACACCTTGAAAAAAAAAATAATAATAATATATCAGCCCAGACCACGTTAAAAACTATTTTGTCCAATCTGCTCTGTAACCTAAGATGAGTTTAACACCCAAAATGATTCTGTTTTTGGACTTACGCTCATTTTTAGTTTATTGCTGTTTTTTTTGCCTTTGAGTAGCAGTATTCTCATGGCATTAGAATAATGTTTCCACTGATGTGTTGTGCCTCCGTTTTGTTTGTCTTTGTGCCGATTTGATTCCTTGACTCCTTCCTCCCAGTAAGACCCTATTCTCCCTAACGGCCCATTACTTCAAGTTGGAGGAAGGCGGCGAGCGCTCCCTCTGCATCACGTTTGCGTTCTTCTTCTTTGTCAAAGCCATGGCCATTCTGATTGTCACTGAGAACTACCTGGAGTTTGGCCTGGAGAGCGGTAAGAGCTCCGTTGTTTGTCCCTCTCCTCATTCACCAACTGATCTTAAACCCTGTGAGTAAAACACTTGGAAAAAAAATCTGCTTTTCTAGGTTTTGCAAATTTCTCCAACAGCGCTCAGCAGTTTCTCGAGCACCAGGGCCTTGAATCTCAGTATGTAGAGTCCCAGTTTTATCCCCCTTTTTGTTCTCTTCTTATATTTTGAGTAATGTTGCGTTAGCCACTGACCCACCGTGAACTTAACAAGGTGTTTCTGCTCTTCTGTCACAGGGGGCCCATTTCTAAACTTACCTTTAAACTGATCCTGGCCTTACTCTGTTCGATGATTGGAGCATTTCTAACTTTCCCTGGGCTCCGTTTGGCCCAGATGCATCTAGATGCACTCAATCTGACCACAGCCAAAGTTACACAGTAAGTGCTCTTATACTGTATCAAAATCTCTGCTCCTGTTTAATTTGGGCACATATTTGTTTCATTGCCACCACGCAAACAAGCCCCATTATGATGCATCTTAAAAGATGTTGTTCCAACAAGTTATAGCAGTTATTTTTTTGTGGATTTATGTTCTGCGATAATATTTCTGGATACAATAACACTTTCAGGATGAATATCACCACGTGACATTTCATGCAATTTTCAAAAAATAGTAGGGAGATGTTTTATTTATATATTTATATAAAGGCACAGGCTAGACACTGTTAATACAGTTTTCACCAAAAAATATAGTGTTCAAATCTAAAATTGCCCTCTGCGAACACTATAATGACATGTATGTTGCAGTATCACTTGTCCTCGGCTGTTCACAGTGCTTCAGGTGAAATGAGAACACTCGGCTAGTCGGCTGAAGTCTCTCGCAGTTGGGGCAGACTTCTATTTCTGAACTCGCGGGGAGGCTTGACTACAGCCATGAGAGGCGGCACAGAGTGGGGAGCTATAGCAACCAGATAATCCACTTTGGCAGAGCAGACTCTCCCAAACGGCCTCCTCCTCCATTCCCCTCTGAACTGTCATGAGCTTACATCCTACAGACCCCGTCGCTGGCAGGGATTACTTCCAAGCCCATCAAAACCTGTGTCTGGCCCATCTTCTCAGCCCTCTTTGCAAAATTGCAACAATTATATGGACTCCTCTCTGCAAACTTAAATGGCCAAACATTTCGCAGAGCGAAGCATAGATATTGCCAGAGGATGTTGGTAGGAAGCGATGATACCTACCACTGATGGTGTATAAAATGGCTTGATCTCAAAGGACCGAAGGTCAGCTTTTGCTAACGTTCCCTTTCACAACTTCTAAAAAAGTCATTGATTCGTCTCCACTCTCCTCTTTTCTCTAGGACACTGCTCCATATCAACTTCCTGTCCCCTCTCATCATGTTATTGCTGTGGGTGAAGCCCATCACTAAGGACTACATAATGAATCCCACTTTGGGGAAGGAAAGTGTGCCTTTGTAAGTAAAATCGACATTAATAGAACCCTGTCAATGAATTGGCGCATTCAGTTAATTTTGAATGCACCAGCTTGTTGGACGGCAGCTGAATACAGTATGGGTTATGGATGTATTGTGAAACTCTTTTGTTTTTGTACCGCTCACGTCATGGAACCAAAATATTTAGAAGTATTTTAACCTCCATTACAGTTGCATTCATTGAATTAAGATTTCTAATGTCGACGAACATTCAATTACACAGTGCTCTGCCAAAGAACTGTGAGATGCTGTGGCAGCTCCATACGGTCAGGAGTTTTATTGATATTCTCTCTTTTCTAATTTACGTTGACAAAAGGCAGTCAGTATCTTCAGCCCTGCTAAGGTTAGGGTCCTGCGAATTACCCTCCCACATCCACTCTGTACTGGAACTGCAATAATTGATTTATTAGTGAGGTAGAGTGTTGGGAATGTGCTGCTGGGTGAGAGGAGCCACTTCACTATCACAGGAGCAGAATTTCACACAATGTTGCCTTTTAATGTAAAATTCTATGCATAAATATCTATATTTAATCAACACAAATGACAGAATCTGTGGAGGGCCTACAGTGCACTCAGGATTTGGCAATAACTTGTTACGGATGTACAATCGCAGAAACGGCAAAGGCAATTGAGAATGTGTCAGTTATGCATTGGCGACCTTGGTAGTTAAGTGTTTTAACTTGACCCTTCATTGAGATGTTTCACATAAGATTAGGCAACCTGTGATAATTCTTATAGATTTTTGTCCCGGGTGAATGAGTTGTGCAGGCAATGCTTTTGTGGAAGACCTTGCACTGATCTTGTTTTCCCGACATGTCCATCACCTCTGGACAGCTGCCAGTGGCAAAAAAAGGGAAGAGCAGGGCTTGACAGTAATGATATCCCAGTTGCCCTCGGCAACCAGATTGAGTCAACTGGCAACCATTTCGTGGCCTGTGGTTGCCCCCTTTGGCAACCACCTGTTCCTTATTTATTTTTTATTTTTTTATAACAATAAATAGAAACCTCGGGTTTCAATAAAAGTCAACATTAAATTTGGCTCCATAATGTTACTACTGCACTAACATTACGTTTGGGAGCAGCACCGCAACACCGGCGTTGTCAGGCCACCTTCCACACGCATGTGCTGCCAGCCTCCTGCACGAGTTTGATAGCCCTCTCCCGCCCCGCATCTGCGACGTGCAATACCGTACCCGCCCTGCCGCCCCCACATATGGCCAAGTAGTTACGCAACCAGACCCTACCTGTCGACACAAGATCTGCGGCCCGACCTAAATCCCCATATCCTAGCGCTGTTTAAATAATTTGGTTAGACTTAATGAAGTACGTTTAAAGTGATCATTTTGGGCCATTTCATACATGTGATATTTAGTCTTAATTTGGACCATATGCACGTTCTTGTTGCACTGATTTCCGACAGCATTTCCGTACACTTAGAAAATGTGCAAGGATACATAACAATAGAGTTTTATGACAGAACCTTCACTTCAGTAATTTTGTTTCGCAAATACCGGGTAGAGTATAACTGCAATAAAATAACTTTTGTAGCGGACCTTGACGGTGCAGCCCCGTCAGGATTTTGCAGAGCACCGGTGCCGCCTCCAAGAATTTCCTTACATTTTCACTTTGAATCAAAATAATTAGGCTACTGTTCGACAACTATCTTAATTTTTAAAATGTATTTAAAGGGGCCCGATTGGAAAAACGTTGTGTACAAAAATGTGCACATACATGTGTCTCTGATGGGCCTACTAACACACGAACTGTGACATCAGACAATCTAGACAGTTTTGTTTTTGTTTTGTTTTTTTTGTGGGCAGCCTTTGTCAGAAAACATGTACTGAAACAACCTGTTGAGATTTTTGGCCCTTCATACGTCGCTAGGTGCCTCAATAGAATTAGAACCACCCCCCATCTAAGTAACTCCACCATGGATGGAGAAATAACATGAGAACTGCCATCACTAAATTAATATTTAAAAAAAAAAAGAGTATTAAATATGAACGTTTACGGACTAAATACAACAGAACCCAGAAGTAAAGCTCAAACCCCATTGGCTCACAGAACTTGGGGCCTCAGGAGGGTGGCTCCTCCCACTTAAACTGAACGTCAGACACAATGGATTTAGAGGCATGTTAGAATGGCTAGAATGCATAATCCGAGTGGTATTCTCAGCAAAAAAAGCTTCAAAAGCGTGTTTTGGGGACCTCAGAGACCTTTATTAACTTGTTGAAAAGGAGCATAATAGGTCCTCTTTAAAACTGATAATTCGTAAAACAGGCAAGTGTTGAGCAGTGGCGTAAATGCGTTTAGGAGGACGGAGCCATCTCCACTCCGCTAAAGCCCCGTACCGTGCATCTCGTGTCAGGCTCCGTAGAACAAAGATTCCCAACCACTGGGCCACGGACCGGTGCCATGCCGCGCTGGGCGCCACTGCTACAATAAACGAGACTTAATTTACGTCCTTCGGCTTGCCGGTTGCGTGCGGTTTAGAGACAAATGAATCCCATATCGGGGAATTTGTTTTCTTTTTCATAGCGAGCTCCTCCATGATTTCATTCATTGAAATTAAAATTAGAATTTACCATTGTTAACAATAAGGGGATAAATTGGACTGTTGAGATTTTTATTGCCTGTGTGGTGAGCATACTGTACATGCGGGCTTGAGAGAGAGACAGTGATACAGGCTAATTAGTGTGATCAGGCCAAGTGTGACCAGAGAAGTTGGTGTTATCGCAGCTCTTTTCCGTCTCGACTCGTGTTTCTTCCTCTCTAAAGATTCACATTCTGTAAGGTATCAGATAAAACACTAACTACAAAGAATTTTGTTTGGTTACTGTAATTAAGCTTTTAGACATTGTCTTATGTCACATTTTCATTGTTAAGCTGACGTATAACTGCATAGTATCTTAATTACTCAAAATATAAGGTGACTAAAAATGGCAACCATATTTTTAGTTTCGGAAACCAAAAGTTGATGACTGCTTGTCAACCTGGCAACCACTTTTAAAAGTTGGTGTTGAGCCTTAAAGACTCACCAAAGATGTGAGTGAAAATCAATAATTTTTGACGTTGGAGATTTTCGACTGAAGAGGGTTCTCAAGATGGATTATTGACTTTGACCTGTAGCGCTCTCAAAGAAACTCCTTTGGAAAGGATAAAACATCTAGAGATCTAAGAACTTATTTTTGGCGTGAGTCCCCATTTTACTTGACTCTCCATGTCAATGGGACCTTGAGTGAACAAGGCACAATATCCAAGCAGCTTTAATATGTGATGGAATAATATGCTTTATGCGAAATACTGCAGGTTTGTATGTTTTAAACTCAAAACCAAGCGCCTGTTTGCAGTTTAGTTTCTGAGCCTCAGTTGTCATAGTAACCAAACAGGGCCTACTCCAATCTTTGAATGTGTAATAGGAAGTCCCAGAGTTACCTGAATTTAATGTTGAAGTTCTACTGGAGCTTAACTCTTAAGCTGCTTTCACACATGCACTCCGGACAATATAATTTTGGGACCTGATTATCCGGACATTGACCGTATTTACCCTTTCCCACATGTAGCAAAAAAAAACTAGATTGTCCGTGTCTAGACGCGTTTATACCACCTACTCCGTTTGGTTTAGGGTGGAGCCTGAGTAGGGCATGCAGTACACCCAAGATGCTGGACGAGGCTACCGACTTATCAGTAGTTTGGCTTTTATTTGCGTTGATATTCCATGTATTTGCACGTATCTGCAGTATTAACAAGAAAGCAGAAGGGAGTAGGCAGCAACTACACTCTGTGCAGGTAAATAGGTAGGAAGGTAGATAACTGGCGCATAATAGAGACGTCATCAACGCGACATTCCAAATCTCACTGTGAATGATCCGGACAATCACCTGCTCCGTTCACACATAGCACTTAATCTGACATTACCCAGACTTTGAACTAGGGCTGCTCGCTGAGTAATGTCCATGTCAAATCATTCGGACATTTGCGTTCACACATACAGCTCATCCAGGTAATGTCCAGATAATTTCAGGTTTACAGTGCATGTGTGAAACCTGCATTAGACTAAGATTACATTTGCAATGCTTTACAACATCAGCGCTGCAAGGCATGGGTAGAGGGATCTTACACTCCTTTTGTGAAGCCAAAACGTGTGCATCTTCAACCATTGTCATTTATGCCATTTTATGTACAATGGTTTTCCATGCCAATATAATCTTTTCTTCCATTTATTGGTGGAAATCATCAAGGTCAAGACTTGGCCACCCCAAATGTTGGCCCCTCCATCGTTGTCCTTCAAGTGAACCAATAGGGTGGACTCGTATATGCTCCACGAGAGTCCATGGCTCTCCAAAAGCTACCGTCCTTCTCACACCCAAAATGATTTCTTTCTCTCCATCTCAGAATGACTGAGCAAACCTACGACACACTGAGGTTGTGGGTCATCCTGCTCCTGTGTTTGCTGCGACTTGCCATGATGCGACATCACTTGCAGGCCTACCTCAACCTGGCCCAAAAGGGCGTGGAGCAGATGAAGAAGGAGGCGGGGCGCATCAGCACTGTTGACCTGCAGAAGATGGTGAGGGACGTTCAAGGGTTGCATGAGAATATGTTTTAGTCATTTTTGGAAACGGTGTTGAACCCATGCCATGTTTCCTCTCTCCTCGCACCCAGGTCGCTCGTGTTTTTTACTATTTGTGTGTAATCGCACTTCAGTATGTGGCACCGCTGGTGATGTTGCTACATACGACTTTGCTGCTAAAAACCTTAGGTGAGTGGCGCCCCGGCTGCTAGTTCCCTAGATCGCAGCGTCTCCCTGCACAGCGTCCCTTACCTCTCTCTCCTCCTGCTGTGCGTCCAACAGGCGGACACTCCTGGTGGGTCAGTCCAGAAGAGCACCTGCCCTGCACCCACAGTATGAACTTTGACCCCGTAATAGCGGAGGCCCCCACGGCAGCCCCGGTCGTGGAAAGCGGAGCCCGGGCCTCGGTGGCCCAGCTGTCCGTGGCCCTCGGCGGCCTGCGGACAGTCTTCAGCCCCTTGCTTTTCCGGGGCCTCCTGTCCTTCCTCACGTGGTGGATCGCCGCCTGCCTTTTCTCCACCTCCCTTTTTGGCCTCTTCTACCACCAGTATCTCATGGCGGCGTAGCAGCCAGGCCAGGCCGGTGTTCCAGAGGGCTACACAGACAGGACTGCTTTGGGCGAACAGAGCGCACCCCCCCCTCCCCCCCGTGATGACTCGTGCTTCGACTCCCCCCAACCTCCCTCCCCTCCGCCGACCACATCATCACTCACCGTCATATCATCAGAGCTCCTGGTCCAACTCCCAGTGCTTCCGCCACGGATGACTCTGATAACTATTGTAATTGTTTTTTTGCTACTACTACTACTACTACTACTACTACTACCTTTTTTATTATTTAAGGAGCAGGTTGACAACCTTTTAACCAAGAGACTTAATTGTGTTAAATATGAATGAGAACAATAACGTTAACAGTCGTGTTGGGGCAGTCATGTTAAATGGGTCCAGATTTGCAACGACCTATGGAATTTATTGGATGGGAGTTAAAATTGTCCCCTCTTAAGATACTGCTTTGTATAGTTTGCATGGATGTACTACATTGTGGTCAGTTCTAACAAGTTTGGGATTGATTCACTTTATATTTGTATGTGTGATATTTATCTGCAACTTGCAAGTGGGTCAAACCTTCAGTACATATTGTCTCATTCCTCCAAGTTATTTTTAAAATAAATACTCTCCTTATCGTTCTATTTTTGACCCACCAACACAAGTCCCATATCAGTGTAGTTTATTGATAACAAACAACCTATTTTACTCGACTGTCCCAACGCTGTTGTCAGTGACTTTCTATGTCAGTCTTAAACACGGTGCCACAGGTACAACTGGGTCTCTGTACACTGAAGGAGGAGCGAGAGGGAGCGTCTGTATTCTCCAAAAGGACTCGAAAGGGAAGAGCCGCCGGCGGAAAAGGGAAGGGATGACTCCAAGAGAGGGCAGATTGTTTGGAACAACTTGAAAAAGTGGCGTATTTTAACCATGTCTGAGCGAACTTGCCTCCCGGAAGGGGCAACGCGAGCTTTTTAAAAGCAACAATTCTTGTTCGTTTGTGGAGTTCATTTTTTTTTATTTTTTTTCTATTTTTATTTTTTCCCTCTCATTCATTTAACCTTCTGATCACTCTGGTTTGAACTGAGCCATATTTAAAGAGGTGAGAGGACTTTGTCAGGCTCCAGTTTTAATTGTATTTATTTTAAATTTTAATTTTTTTTTAGTTTTATTTTTATTTTTTTTTAAGATGTGGCTGAGTGCAGGGAGGGGTGTGAGTGTTGGCCTGCGCTGCTTCTGAACGGTTGTGAGGGAGAGGTGGTGTCGACGCTGCTGATGAGCTAAAGCCTCCGCTCTCTCTTTTCTCCTTCAGAGCAGGTTGAGAACAAACTTTTGTGTCTCCTGTTTTCGCTTTCCTTTTTTTTTTTCTAACGATTCAAATGATTGATTATTAATTTTAAAACAAAAAAATGTAATCTGTGCCAAGTGAGCCTGTCTCCGCTTCCTATTCGGGTGTAGATTTGGTGTTTGCTGATGTTAAATGACGTAACACAAACTTGCGGCCTTCTGTTAGTTTATTGTTTTTTTAATTTCCTATTTTGTTGAGATACCCTACGTTGTAAAGGAGTTGGTGACTGGTGTCCCACAGGTAGGGATGCACTCGTACCATTAATGGAGCTTTAGATACCGATAAAGACATTTTCGGTGAGATCTGTGATTTTGGAAGACCCCGTATATGAAGTATTTTCAGTAATTGATGTTTAAATACATAAATCAGTTATTAAATTACTTTGGTACTTGTGCATTCCTACGTGTGTGTGTGTGTGTGTGTGTGTGTGTGTGTGTGTGTATATATGAGTATATACAGTATGTACTGTATATGTATATATATTTATGTGTATATATATATATATATGTGTGTGTGTGTATATATATATATGTATGTATGTATGTATATATATATACATACATACATACACACACACACACACACCCTTATTATACTAATAAGCGTACAGAGCCAAAGTGATTGTCTATCAGGAATGTATGTGAGTGGACGATCTCTCAAGTTTTGGATTCCTGCCATTTAAAAAAAAATGTTTTTATTTCCCAAACGGTTCTGTTCCGGTTCCTTGATTTGTGAACTCCTGTTTTTAATATTACATCTTACAAATTCCAACAGCGCTATATCAGGTAACCTTTCGTTTCTCCCCTCTTTTAGGATCTCTCGGTGTCAAGTCTTATTTTGAACAATTGGGGGGGGTATGCGCATAATGAATGTATCGGTCCAGCCTGATTCGTAGACTATTCTCATGTTATTCGTTTGCGCTGACGTTTTACTTACAAAAACAAAAAAAACAGCAAGCTGCACCTCCTTTCTACGAGCACCCTCCCCTGAGAACATCGTGTGGGTCGATCTTCAAATTCCACTTGATGGTCATTTGATGTTTTCACAATCGTTTTGACTTTTTATATTTAGCTTTTTTTTTTTTTTTTTTTTTTTTTATTTATTGTCAAGGCCTGTAAACATTTCTCATTCAAACTGTAAACATTAACAGATGTTAACATCAATCACTTGAGGTTGTATTGGAGTGCATGGTCGTTTTAATCCATTTTGTATTGAGGACAAATCAGTCGTTAAAAAAAAAATCAAGTTTTTCTGCATTTTGTTTTGTTGTTTATAGAGAAGTAGCTGGGATACGGATGAAGCGTTGACCAGCAGGGGTCCACTCGAGTGTGCGTTCATTTTTTTTTTGTTCAGTTTTGTTTTTCTTTGATTTCACCCCTCCCTTTTTTTTTTTTTTTTTTGTTCAGTTTTGTTTTTCTTTGATTTCACCCCTCCCTTTTTTTTTTTTTTTTTTGTTCGTCGTCGAAATCCCACAAAATTGATTACACATGTTCTTATCCGTTCTTGTATTTATTTCTGGTTTAGATCGTCTTTTAATAAATTACGTTCTTTTGATATGCGTTTCTTTGAAGTTGGTGCTACAAAGGGATCATCAAAGTTTAAAATTCCATCATTATGCCAGAAAGTCTCACACACAATACACACACAGGCTTCATGTAAGGTGGTAGTTTAACAGATGTACATTTACATTACATTTACATTTAGTCATTTGGCAGACGCTTTTATCCAAAGCGACTTACAAGGGAGAATAACATTCAGCTACATTGCGAGTAAGAGAGCAACTTAAGTACAAATCTGTGGAGGTGGATATTATAAGATAAAATAAGGAGCATTATTTTGAAAGGACAAAACAAGTTGGCCACAAGTAATTGACCATAAACTGTAACTCGCCGCCTCTTCTGTGTCAAAGTAACTCATTTGCAGATCTGTGAACTTTTTCGCAAAACAGAAACCTCCGATGGGAGGGAGCCGTGGATCCAATATGTGCCATCGCAGTCTGTTCAAACCGCTGCGGGGGGAATAGGTTTGCTCACCAGTGACCAACGAGAGGTCAACATCGGTGTCCGTACTATAGATAAACACTCCTATTGATTGGTTTGTCGGAGAGCATTTATTGCCAAAATGATGGACTCTGGTCTCCACGCCCCGGAGGAGCATCGACGTCCTGATGGCTCCGGAGACGACACCTCACCAAAGAGCATCCATCTTTCCATCCGTCCTCGCGCAGCTTGCTCCGCCCGAGTCATTTGAAATGGATGTGCTATAGTCCTCCAGCTTTGAAGAACAATACTCTACATTTTTTTTTTTTTTTGTGGGGGGTTGGTGCGTGTTGTGTGTTGTGTGTGAAATTGTCCACTTGTTTAAAACTGTTAAGCTGGATAACAAGGAGAAAAAAAAATCATTACCTATTTTTACCGCGATGCTGTAAAAATGACTGGATTTTTTTTATCCGGCCTGAGTCTGGAAACTTGTCAAAACAACTTGAATAAAGTGGACTTGATTTGTAAAAACCCTTTTTCGTCACTTTGGCTTTTTTTTTTTTTTTCTTTTCTTTTCTTCTTCACTGTCGTCGTGTCGAAATTGCAGCATGAGATGATCTTCAGGTAAATTCGATTTTACGGCGCGGGTTATTTATATCGCGCACGTTTAAACGGACGGATCTCTTTTTACATTAAGGTGGAAATGGCGTGTTTTGTTGTCGCGGACGACGACCAAATTGAGGACTCCCTGAGCCCTCTGTGCTGTCACCCACCGCAGGCCGGATGGGCAATGCCCTCAACTTCTGACAAGTCTCCACTGAACATTCCATTTATTCGATTTCCTAGTTTCACGAGAGCGCCCGATATCCCCCCTTGCGTCCTGGAACGTGGCAACATGGATTCAGGGGGCCAAGGGCCGTATTGATTTTCTTTCGGGGCGGCGGGCAGAAGAAAGGTTTTGGGGGTTGTGATCGGTTTGGTTTGTGCGGTAAAGCGACGCACTCGCTCGTCCCAACTCTCCCGACGCCGGCTCCTTCCTTCCGGGGCTG
Source organism: Zeus faber (assembly GCF_960531495.2). Classification (NCBI taxonomy): domain Eukaryota; kingdom Metazoa; phylum Chordata; class Actinopteri; order Zeiformes; family Zeidae; genus Zeus; species Zeus faber. Next base: position 19,244,483 of record NC_137203.1, on the reverse strand, counting down.
ATAATACAGGCCCTTGAGTACCATTGTCTGCGCGAGCGGGGAAACTGGGCCGATGCACTCACTCCTAGGTTGACAGATCAATAAGACAGCTCCCAAAACAAACCGGTGGAGAGGCTTCTTTCTCCGCGCTGAGTGGGGCCCATTCAGCGCCCTGCTTCATAAAGGGGACATGGAGCAACTCTTAAAGGGAGAGCGAGCTGGAGGACCCCCCCCAAGCACACACGGTAACAAAAACTGAGAATTTTCTGAAGAGATGGCCCGATAATAGTGGGCTTTCTATCTTCCACAGAATAGGAATTACGCCCTTGTGTTCTGTAGTTTGTTCCCCTCCCCACCCCTCCCACACACACACACACACACACACACACACACACACCGGAATTAAAGAAAAAAAAAGAAAAACTGTCATAAAGGGATCTACTCCATGATCAACCTGACCTTGAATGCTGAATAGCTCCAAAGAGAGCGCTTAGTTTAGTGTGAACTCTTCTGACCTGTTTTTTAGACATTTTAACAAGACTCCTTCAAAATCAGGACAAAGACCAAAAAATAAAAATAAAAATAAAAATACCAAATAATAATAAAAAATCAGCTCTTGTGAATTGAATGTCATCCGGTGATTGCCGAGTTATCGCCAAGTTTCTATACCAGGTGAGTCTCACGAAACCCCCCGAGCGTTTTAGCACGATGGAATCATGTAAACAGCCACTGATTCCTCAGACAAGCACTCGACGGCTCACGCTGATCCAAACCAGGGGCGTTCCAGAGCCGTTTTTATCCTGAGAGTCATGTTTGGGCTCTCTGGAGGTTTTCATTATTTC
>NC_137203.1:19221162-19236162 GCF_960531495.2 Zeus faber | reverse complement strand
CGGGTCGGGAATAAATTGCCTTAAAAAATTGCCTCTTCAAAGTGATTCGTCGTCCCTCAAAGGTTTGTGAAGGGGGGGTTGTGCCGTTGCCGGGGGTCTCGGCCTCCCTGACACACCCACACACACACACACACACACACACACACACACACACACACACACCCCTGGGTGTTGTCCCGGTGACATGTGCAACAATGCAGCATGCACCGAGCAGACAGGCCTGCAGCCCCGGGCCAGATGCCGCGCTTCCCCGTCCATTTGTCCGTGGGAACGTGGGCCAGACCAGATATTTTAGGTTCCATCTGAGGGGATGTCAGAGTTTTGTTGGGTTCTTGTTGGGTTGGAGGTTTTATTATTTTTTTTTTTTTTCAAAGATAACGTTCCAGACGTGACAATCTGCAGGTTCAGCTGCCGTTGTGGTCGTCGCTGTGTTTTCAACGGGGAACGTCCAATTTCCATTTTGCCACTGGAAATATAGTAAAATAGACTTTGAGTGGAAACTGTTCCTCACTTTATAGATACACATATTTTTAACCCGAACAATCAAACATTTCAATTCACAAATAAGCAATATTCAGCATGATTTTTGAACTGGGATTGAACTGGGACGACCAAATGCGGCGTATTTGCTGTTTGGTTGCACATTTATTCATCTCAAATCCCAACATACAAAGCTACAGCAGTGGCAGACTCCCGCTTGAATGCATGTAGGCCTAAACACACACACACACACACACACACACACACACACACACGCAAGCAGAGACACTTCATTAAAATGCTTTAAAACCTCACACCCTCGCACACACACACACACACACACACACACACACACACACACACACACACACACACACACACACACACACACACGCATGCACGCACGCACGCGCACACCCCTGCTGCATACATTAATTAGCACTTTGGTAACAAGCTAGCTCTTCTATTCACACCCTGAGCCTCTTTCATTAGCATGACACTGGCTAGCGGTGGCCACGGGCCCGTGGGCTGCAAGGTTCTCTCCTCGGGGCCCCTGATTAAAGGTTGGACCCCTAGGACGCCGAGATATCGCTTCCTTTCATCATCGCCGCCGCGCAGCATCTCTCGGATGATCCCCAGACCACAAACTGTCAAGTGCACCTATTGCTATGTGCCCGACCCCCATCCCATCACCGTGGCTCTGTTCTTCTCGCCGCTCTCTCACACTGCCGCGACTGGAGCCAGCCCTCTCTGGAGCCACGTCCTCCTGTTCCATTTAATTGTCACCCCTCATCTCCCGTAGACTCGTGCGGCCTCCTTCTTTAATATTAGGCCCTAATACATTTATGCAACAGGAGGAGGTCTGCACGGTACGGGCTAGCCTCTCTCTTTGCACACGGATGCAGATCACACTGGCTTACCGAGGTTGGTCTTAGATTCCGGTTAGGTCTCAGATTCACAATGACAACCCAGGGTGACCCAGTGAAAGCTCCTCACGCTACAAAGGCTTTTCCCTAATTCTGCTCTCCAACCGAAATCACCTTTCCCCCCTCTCAGCGGTAAGTGATCCGGGCTGCCGCACACCTGACTCGCAGGGTTGCCATCATCTCCAGGGCTCGCTCATCAGGGCCTCTCCCCCGTTTTGCCCGGATTTCAAGGCAAAACGTATCATTAGCCGCGGTCCTTGAAAGAAGGGCACCCAATTCAATTTCAAATTCAGTTACACATTCCCTTTGAATTGAGCGAGGAGCGCAAGGGAGAGGCAAGAGAGGAGGAAGGAGGGCGAAGAATGGATGGGAGATGGTCGCAGTCGGCTTCCGAGGTCTTACACCCAGAGGGAGGCCAAGGTGAAGGGGGAGTGAGGTCTGCTGAGGCAACAGTGATTTCACACCATTACATCCGTGTGTTGGAGATTTATGCTAATGCAATTTTAGTCAAGAGCCACCGGACAATAGAGGTTTTGAGGTCTCCGAAAAATGATGTAGTCGGCTTGTCCGCTGGTACAGGCCCCGGTATGTTTTCAGCTGTCAACTTGGCGGGTGTAACGTGTTAATTCGCCGAGGTATCTTCCAATATTTTCATTTCCACCCTATTCTCCTCTCAAAGCGAACCAAGCTCTCCATTTGGTTTCCTTCTCTGCTCGTGTAATCTCTCATTATTTATAATCACTCGACGGAAGGATAAAGACAAATTGTTAAAGCTTGTGGTATATCGTTCCGCTCTTCCTCTCATTCAACCTACTAGCATGTACCACTCAGCGGGAGGAAATAACACCTCTATCAATTACCGACATCTTTAAAGCGCAGAGCCTAACTTCGGCGAGGTCAAGCTCTTTACCAAAATTGACTTGTGACATCCTCTGGCACCCCTTAACACCACATTTCGCCGTTCCATCAAAAATTCCATCATAGCTTCACACCAATCCGCACCTTGGTGAAAATCCGATATATTTTTCGGCTCCACCAGGGCGACCCCCTTTACCTGCCTCTGCCGCCGAGCAACGAGCCTCGACCAGGTGTCCCGCTAGGATATAGAGTGGAGCAGAGCCGCCCCGCGTTAAGCGATTTGAAGATCGTTTGAAAAAGGAGTCAATCAGAACCTCACACGGCTCCGTGACGGTCCCTTGGAGCTTTCCCGAACGGCGTTCCCGGAACCGTAGGAGTCCTATACGCCGCTGTCACTCACTAATGATGGTTCTAGGGCCGAGGCTGCGACCAGCAGGGGGGAGAGCCAGCTCTCTCCTAACAAGGACCGGTCTCCCAGAGTGACGGGTCAGAAGCGTGAGGGCCAGGCGGCATCGCGCTAACCAGATGCACAAACCAAGTGCTTCCCCACATCTCTCATCACAAGCTAATAACCGGGAATTAGCCGACACCGCCGAAAGCAGGGCAATGTTTCCCCAAATCGCGGAGGGGTCGATCGTTATCGACCATCATTAAAAAGCCCCGGAGGTTGCCTGCAGAAGAAAAATTGTTGACGTTGATTGCTGCAGACCTTTTGATTTCCCTCCATCTCCTGACGTATCGATTGTGACCCCCGTCGGTTTGCGGTTCTCCTGCGTTTCCGCGGGCATCAAAGGTAAGAACGCCGGTTGAAGCCTGCCACCGTGGTGAGATCGAAAGGGGGTGGATGGATGGTGATCGTTTGGGGGCCACCTGCTGTTCCTCCATCCTCTCGCTAACCCTTCATTACAACTCTCGATAAACACCGTAGGACCGCGGCAATAATAAACCAGTTGAAAGGATCTGGACGGTGCCATTTTGCTGACGGACAAAATGGGTTATTATGCGTTAACATCCATCAATCAAGAGTCAATGGAGTTCCCATCTCTTTAAACAGGAGGATTAGTGACACCTGGGACCAGGATCGTGTCAAGGATTAAGACGTTCTTGTTAGGGCCAGATTCAATTAGGGGAAGAAATTATGAGGACGGCGGAGAGATTTGCATGTCCGCCTTAAGCCGCCACATCCCTCGCAATCTACTTCGGCATTTTTGCCGGAACAGACGGACCGAAAATTGATACTTGGTTCTGTGAAGGAAATACGCACGGGAAGTGGATTTTAACAGTGAAAAACTCAAACTAGCCGAGGAGCCGGGCGGCGGCATTGAAATATTTTACCTCGTGTGCATCTGATACGATGTGATTTTTTATTCATCCGCCGAATAGAGGCATGAATGTCTCGCTGTTTCCTTGAATTCATTTGTCAAATGAAATTTGATTGCCCGTCATGGAGGCTGAGTCCACCACTAAGGATCTTTGCGTTCCCTTTTCAATCAATGGCCGACATCGGGCTTCACTTTGTGCGCGCTTTTACAAACTGTATTTCTTAGCTCCGGCGTGTCAAAGTGCCAATCAAGATAAGGCTGTACATTAAGTAGATGATTTGATTCTCAGGCGGGCAGAGTGATCCCCAGCCTCAGACACTGATATAAATTTGTGCATGTGTGCATACTTTATTAAAATGGCAGTCAAAAGTCAGTTCCCTCTTTTTAAGACACGTGGATGGAGAGAGAGAGAGAGCGAGAGCGAGAGAGAGAGAAAGGGAGAGGGAGGGAGCTGTAGCGGCCCGGGGAACCCGGCGTACTGATGGTGCGCCAGGCGGAGGCTGTCTGTTAGCGGTACAAGCGGAGGAGCGCTGTTGCCCTACGGCACACTGCAGGGGCTAAAACGCTCCTCCACAGCCCGTGCAGGCGGCGGCGCGCACCGGAGGCAGACGTGGGATTATCCGCCCGCTCCATCGCCCAAGGCCCTAACCGGGAGAGACCTTCGCACAGAAAGTGTACGCACAAGCGCATCATTATGCGGCGCTGAAACACAACCGCGCGCGGGGTAACTAGAGGAGCCCCGCGCCAAGGAGCTCGCGCACGCGTGCCGCGCCAACACGCAACCGCGTTGAGAGTTCCGCGGGCGCTACTGACTGAATTGCCCGCGTGGAGGATGATGGATCAACGGTTCAAAACCACGGCGCCGGGGTTTTTCTTAGATATTAATGAGCGACTTTTGTCACGATCTCTCTTGCTCGGCAGGTTACTACCGAGGAGGAAAAAAAACACACATAAGTACACAAATAAGTAAATCTGTAGGATGCGGCTCATGAATAAAGGCCAACACCATTTATTTGAGATGGTGCGATCGCAAAGGGCTCAAAGAAACAGCTGCGTTTTATCGTATCCTTCCAAAATACAAGCGTCCACTCTGTTTCCTCCCTGTGTTAAGGTGCTAAAGGTGGTGACATCTCTTCGCCTCCTATTTCTCTCACACACACACGCGCGCACACACACACACACACACACACACACACACGCACACACGCACATACGCACACGCACACACGCACACACATACACACGCGCACACACACACACACACACACACACACACACACACACACACACACTGCGGGCTCCCGACAGTGGGGAGATGAAAGCCTCCTGCTTCTTGTTGTGTGTGTGTGTGTGTGTGTGCAGTTAGATGCGGGGGGCATCCCATCCCAACATATATTCAACCCCCCCACACACACACACACCCCCCTCCTGCTACACTCCTTCCCAGACGCAACATAACACACACACACACACACACACACACACACACACACACACACACACACACACACACACACACACACACACACACCAACGCAACACACACACATCATACATATTTGTTGCATGTTAGAGTACAAGCTAAAAAAACCCACTGAATAACTACTGGAGGAGCCGATAAGAACAAGCAGCCGCCACTGACAACACTGTGACCAAAAAGATTACAACTCTACGCTTGAAAGTGTTGAAATTTCCACCCAAGACTCTGGGAGCGGTTCAATATTAAATCAATCCCCCGGTTCCCGGTTCAAGTTGGTTTACGGTTCATCTTCCACCTTTCAAAGTGTTCTCACAGCGGCTTCAGAAAAGAGATATAAAGCCAAATGTCAGAAACATTTCTCTCGCACCTTCAACCCTTGTGCCCATTAACAGTCGGCGCCGGGCGTAATTGTGATTTGAACGTAACCCCAAATCTGTTTAATGAGAGCAATGATCCGTGGAGAGAGACAGAGAGGGGGAGCACAGGTAAAGTGCTTTTTACGAGAGGGCCCTTATTTCACCAGCCCAGAAGAGAAAGTGAAAGAGCGAGCGAGGGAGGGAGAGAGAGAGGGCGAGCTTCAGCTTCAGCTTCAGCTTCAAAGCGGGCGCTCTAAATTGTGCCGACGAGACTTCATTTCCTCTTATCTGCCGCTGTATAGCTCCTCCACAGCACGGGCGAACAGAGAGGAGATGTGACGACCGGGGTGGGGGAGGACGTGCGGAGCGCAAGGCGGGCGGATCTCAAATTAGCCCGACGTGAGGAGGAGAAGAAGAAATGGGGAGGAAGTTGTTAGACATCACAGCGGCCGCACTCCTCCGGAGAGACCCCGGGCGGCGGGATGATCTGCGGGAGAGCCGGGAGTCCACGCCGCGCCTTACCGAGGGGGGCCGTTCAGCCCCGAACGCCCAAAACCTAAGGCCCAAAAAAAAAAAAAAAAAAATCCCTTTCAATTGTCCTCCTGTTTGATTCGAGGAAGCTGTTTTGATTGAACGATTGGCGCCCAAGATAAGACCCAGGCGCTGATCAGAGCCTTCCTCTGGGAGGGATACCACGCCGGCCCTTATGGGAGAGCTGCAGGACCAAGCAATGTTTATTTCCGTGGTAATTCATATGTTATTTATTGGAGGTTGTGGTCTGTTTATAAGAGACCTCAAATTATACACACGTGTAAACAATAGCGTCGCTCAAAAAACATTCAAGAAATACATTAAAAAACAAAAATCGACCCCTCTCACTTGCGAGGGCCATAAAATACGTTCATTCTTTTGGTTAAATCTGTTCTGGTTTTGATCTATTTATTCGAATGGAACCAGTCTCGAGTGACAACTTACAGGAATTTCTTATTTATAGTGATACTAAATTATTATTGTATAGCCAACAGTGTTTAGGCCAACAGATATTTGACTTGCTTTGTAGCTATTCAGCCTCCTCATAATACATTACTATGTCAATATATTCATTGTTGGGGACGTATTGTATATGAAGGATGATGTTTATCTGATATTGATGTCACTCTCATGTTGGAACACTATAATGAAACCATGACTGATGAGTGTGCTGCTATAATTTCATATGTTGTCCATAATAAAACCCCTCTCTAATAGCATTTGTTCTGATGAATTGAGTATTGGACTCATGTGTCGCTCCGCATTTTTCCACTTATGATTAAATTGAAGTTGTAGAAGTGCAAATACCAACGCAACACTTTTTTGAAATTAACAAATTACAGTTTACACACACACTGCATGGCTGTACTGTCAAAGCCCTTTAGCAGAATGTGGATTATTATAGACTAAATTTACATTTTAAACATTTCCCAAATTATTCTCTTGATGTGTGAGCACAGTGGGTTCACTTTGGAGAGATATCTGCTAATTTTGGAAACACCGTCAGAAGTAAGCGTTGCCATGTAACAAAACACTAATTGTCCATGTTTGTGTGTTTTTTATTATTATTATTAAAATAACAGTAAGAAATGTTATGTTCGGGAAACAACACAAACAAGATTTGGCTAAATGACCTACATTAATTACACAGGTTTTATAATTGGAGAAAATTATAGACCTTTATCGACTACATTTTTATACCCTTAATAATTTGATGGTTCCTGATATTTTACAACATGTGATCTGTGTGTTAGGATGTGGATTTATATGTATAAATGTTTTTTTCTACAAGTCAAACACTCATCGGGCTCGTGCAGCCGACCTGAATGTTCGAAATATAACCCTAACTTAACTAACTGACTGTATATCACTCACAGGCAAGAGAAAGACGTGTTAAATGATGTCTGACTGATTTGATATTATGTGAATAATTATTGATTGTGTTTTTAATGTCAATGCACATTATAGCTAATGTGTGTCAATAAATGTGTGTGCGTGTGCGTGCATGCGCGTATGTGTGTGTGTGTGTGTGTGTGTGTGTGTGTGTGTGTGTGTGTGTGTATGTGCGTGTGTGCGTGTACACTTGGGTGTAAATCTCTCTACCTCCCCGTCCTGGAATCCATCTGATTAGAACTCTTCTAAAACACTAAGCCAAAGACGATAAAAAGCCGCATGGACGCTTCCACCGGGGCCACATTACACAACGATAGAAACATCCTTGAGGGGAAGTGGAGCCCGAGTCGAACCCCCCCCCCCCCCCCCCCCCCGGCCCCTAGGTGCACAACAAAGCATCTCGGACTAGAGGAATACTACTGGAAACCTTTGAGGTTGGATTGAATGAATGAAAGAAAGAAATGTCACCAATTTCATCTGTGAAGATTCCAGATCGAGTCTGACAATGAACATACATCAAAGGGAAATGTAGACCCCACTGTCTTCAATAGGCGCAGTGAGCAGCACATTCAGGGTTATTAAATAGATGAATATTGACAGGTTATTCTTTTTATCCCCCCCCCCCTATCTGAGGTGAACGGCAGCTCGGCTCAGCCATCTCCCCGCACATCCAGCCGGAGAGATGGCGCCGCCCCGCCCGCCCCCCGGCCGCTCCCTGCAGAGCCCTAATTGACAGGCAAAACTCTTCCCCCACCCCCCTCCCACCCGCTCCGCTCCCATCTCCACTCTTCAAACTTTGCCCGCCGGACCGAGCCGTTTCTAAGCCTGTCGGGGTGGCGGGGTGGGGCGGGGGCGGGGGATGGGGCGGTGGGGGTTTGTTTGCCGAACTCGGATACGTCTTTCAGCGCTTTGGCCTCCATTCATCTCGCCAAACAATCCTCCTCGGAATTTAACTGGTGGGCAAACACGGAGCGCACGGGTAATGGCCGCGGCACCTTGGCCGTCCGTGTGAATATTTACCCTGTCATCAAAGGAGGGGCGTGATATAAATCTGTACCGTATTCACCGGTCCGGGGGTGTGGTTGGGGGGGTCGGGCTCCGGGGAAACGGGGGACGCTGGGAAAGAACAGCGTGCAAAAGCAACCGGCTCGGCCGATACGGAGACGGAACAGGGTGAGCGCGGGGTCCTAAGTGTTTGCATTGGATATTCTAACAGCTAATTACATGTAAGTGAATGCAGCTCAAAGCTAACAGCCCTCCCTCCCCGTCAACCAGCAGGCGCTCCGTATAACACGGGGAGGGAGAGAGAGCACTTACGGGGACCCGGACACGAGGCGGTGGAAGATTATCCTGCTTTGCAACTCCGCCGCATTGGCACAGGTTGTTCAAAATGTCAGATACATGAATAAATACATTTGAAAATAAAACGAGCCCTCCCTCCCACGTGTTAGGGCCGTTGCAAGGTGCAGGGGGGGGGGGAATCGACGGCGCGCCAAGAGCATTCAGGTTCGGACCATTCAGCCCGTCGTCGTTCGTTCGGTTAAGAGTTTTTCGTTTCAAGAAAAAAAAAAAAAAAAGAGTCAGAACCCCTTTCCGCGGGTCAATTTCGCTGTGTTGTCGATCACCTGATAAATTCATTTCTATTTCAACTCCTGACAAACTCACTCGGCAAGGGCAGGAACAATCCTGCGGCAGAAAGAGACGAAAAAATAGCTGCAATCACACGCGAGATTGCAATGTTTCATGTGTGATTTGAAAGAGTGGAGATATTTGACGGGGCCCGCAGGTACCAATGGTGCTTGTAATATGTTTAGCCTATACTTACTATAACTGAATGCACAGTTTATTTAAATCTCGCTATGCAGCACTAAGGAGCGAGCGTGGTCTTTTGGAGACAAACAAGCCACATTTTCCCTTTTTCCATCTGAGGAAAAAATCCTTTGTCCCCAGTTGTTTTACCTCTCTTAACCAAGAGTCAATACCTTTTTCCTGAACTAGATCCGCTTCATATGGGCTCACTGCAATATAAAATATCCACATTCTATCTCCATTGTGCTTACATTTAATCCAGTGATGTTGCTCGGGGGCGAGGGTGGAGGGGGTGGGGGTGTCTTCAAGGAGAACTTTAGGATGTGCGGTGCGCGGCGAATCTTTAATGCATAAAAGCAAAATGGCTGCACCGGGATGAGATGGTCCCCACAGGAGACCGCTTCTCCCTCCGGACCCGGGCTCGCTGCTCGCTGCACGTCGCTCCCCAAAGAAACAGGGGGGAGGGAAGGTGAAGCGAGAGCGCTCCCTCGCTTCAACAAAGGCCGACCGTAACGTATCGCTGCTGCTGCTGCTGCTGCTGCTGCTGCTGCTGCTGCCGCTGCCGCTGCCGCTGCCGCTGCCCCCGCTGCCGCTGCCGCCGCCGCCGCTGCTGCTGCAGGGCTCCAAACTCCCGAAAGAACAGGAGCCGACTATAGCATCAAAACCACACGGCGTTGCCACGATAAGTAGGAACATCAGATTTTTCTTCCCTTTTTCTTTTTTTTCAGAGAAAATAGGGTGATAATGGCAAGATGATGTGTTTTATTTATTAATATCGCTGATGTCGATTTATAATTCAATATCTGTCGCAGCGATGCAGCGATGCAGCGAAGCAGCGATGCAGCGAAGCAGCGATGCAGCGATGCAGCGACGCGCTGCTACAAGGTCACGCCCCAGTTGGAATAAACAATACTGGAGGTTCCGCCGCAGCGCCTCACCTTGAAGGTTAACATATGTACGTTTGAGGGATTTCAGGAGGAGCCTAAACTGAGAAACTGACCTTTGAACCCTGACCAGAGTTCACCTTTGAAGCCCTTTTCGACAGCTCTGGACGTGTACCTTCAGAGGGGCGGTTGTGTCAATAGGAGGGCGCCACTTAAAATGGCCAAAAACATAACCCAGGTATATGCCCCGACCAAATGAATCCAGAGTTACACATGCATGACGTTTTTCACCCGTACCTTCGTTTCCTTTTTAGGTTTATAATAATATCATCAAAAGGGTGCGGGATTGTAGTTTGTGTAGTTTCTAGAATCAGGGTTAACATTTGGGTTTGAAACCTTTATAAATAATTGCTTTTATATTGCGCCATGTATATACTATTTCGTTTTTGCTGCTGTAGAAGACACAGGTCCATATGATATCAACCTTCTTTTAAGAAAAACATGTTTTATTCGCGATGTCATGGAGACCGCACGACCCACAATACTAAGTGTAACAATAACGCTTTTACCATGGAAATGTTTACCGCACTGGCTGATGAGTACACAGGCACGCAAACGCTGATATTTATATCCAGTTAAATTGTATCTTTAAGTGAAATTCATACTGAGGTTATGACCCTATATCCCTATTCTCGCCCAACGTTTAATTGAAAAGACCGTTCAATAGAGAAAAAGTAAAACCAGTATCCTGCTTTTTTTTCGTGCTTGTCAGAATGAAATATAAACCCATACATTTTAAATTTTAATACATCATACCCCCCCCCCCCAGCCTGCTGCTGTGACAGCTGAATTTCCCCACAGGGATTAATAAAGTTTTATCTTATCTTGTCTTATGTCGATTTAAGTTTAAATCACCAACATGTATTTACCAATAATACAGTAACAGTATGTCTACAACCGAACCTTTCATGTAAAATATAAATCCTGATCCTCATTACACAGACCTGCAACCTGCTGAGGAACCTCCATAACACACACACACACACACACACCCACACCCACACCCACACACCCACACCCACACCCACACACACACGCACGCACATACACACATACACACAAACACACACACACACACACACACACACACACACACACACACACACACACACACACACACACACACAAACCCACAATGTGAGACATACACATGCGGACAAAGCCCTTTGTGCCTTCCTGCACACCAGCGCTCCTCCAGGGGCCAATCCCGAGCTCCACGGCCCTTTAGAGGGGCAGCAAGCCGGAAAATGACCCCATGCTGTCCCCTCTCGGCCTTGGCCCCGCCCGGTTACGCCCGTGTCCCCGATGCCTCGGGGGTCTCCCTCCCTCTCACGCCACACCGCCTCCCGAGGCCAAACGTTAACAGGGGCTCCTTGCCGCGGACAATAGGGGGGCCAGGGAAACGTGGGAAAGAAATGTCAAAAGGCTCTCTGACAGCCGAGGAGCGACCCCCTGACCCGCGGGGCCGGTCCCACTGGGACGCTCTGTGTAAACACAGGCTGTCCGAGCGAGAGCAGAACTCCCTGTTAATTAGATTCATAACCTGTGTGGGGATTTGGATGGAGGCTGATATTTGGGAAGCTATAGGTATGGGGCCGGCGCGCGCTTAAGGGCCAGACTGTGGAAATGGCACTGCAATGGCTCCATTGACATTCATTTTTAAAGGAAATATCATACCTCTAAAAAAAATTGTATTTCTGAAATTGTGATCGTTTTCAGTATTTAATCATAATTTAGTCAATCGAGGTAGTAATGCGATTCAGTGATACAGATCACTAAAGACTATATATAGGTTAGACTGCAGTAAGTAAGACTATAGAGTTGTTTTTACTAGATTAGTCTTCATTGACACGTGCAGGGGGACAAAGTACTTTACAAATGGCTGCTGTTTGCTTGTCCCAACCCCTAGTAAACAGTCCAGGTCATTTAACCTCTGACCCCAGAGCAGTGTCCCTTTTGAGTTCACTTTCTTCCCCATAAGGGGGACGCAGGTCAAACAAGGAAATGTTTGGACACACGAGTCTTGGGGGAGGTCTTTTTTGGGCAGGGGGGATCATTTTGTGGAGTGGTCTGGGGCTAAAGGGCACGTAACGATCTATGGGGTGTTTAACCAGGGCATGATGGTCACTAACAGACAGCCTAGTTAACCCCACGACTACTTGACCTTGGTCATTTTTTTTCTTGGTTAATGCAATTGGGGGAAGGTTTGGGTGCATTTGTCAGTTACCAGAACATTTCAAGGTTGTTTTACAAGCTGAATTAAATCAATGACTACAGTGATATATATATCTGTCTCCACCTATATATATAAATATAGAAATATTGAAATAAATAAATATCTATATATATCTATATATATATAGATATATATACAGTATATCTCCCATGAGACATAATTAATAATAAATAATGTTTCTGGACAAAACCATATTTTACAAACTTTGGCATTACATGTACATCTGAGAGAATTTCAGATTCTCATTATCTCTAGTAGTTTCTACAGAACACCAGGGGCTTGTGCCATCTCTGTGGGTTCACGGGTCAGACAAATACGGTGTCAGGCGGGTGGTGTGGCAGTTGGCCATCCCATTTACAAACAATGACCCTAATCTGTTTGCTTAAGGCCCGTGACAAGGTTTCGCTGACGACCTCATCTGGACAAGAGCCCATCTGCAGGTCAGGCCGCTCTGTGGGCTGGAGGTCAGAGGCCGTGAACCATTCCCCACAAGCATGTTCCCAGGAGGCTCGTTCTGATGGACTCTTTGGCCAGTTAGCAGACTTCATTAAGAGCTTAGGCTGAACAAGTGCCATCGACTACTCCGAACCGTGGCATAATGAAGGAACTAATACATGTTATTTAGCAATCCATAGCTTCCAGTTCAGAGAAAAGCTTAGGCTTTATAAATAATAAACTCTTAAATAGACTTACGAACAAATGTATTTAATGTTAAACATGCATGGCTTCATATGTATTCCAGAACCTTAAGCTTCCAAGGTATCTCCACGTGCCCGTACCAACTTTAAGGTAATTACATCGTGGCTTTTAAAACGATAGACCTTGAGGTGCTGTAGGCAAATGCCTTGAGTCCTAATGCAGACAATAAATAAGAACTTATAATGACTGTTCTCTGCCATTCTTCACAGGCGGCTACTTACGACATCATCATGATAGAAAAACATTTTGGCGTCAAGATGTGGAAAAAATATGCACAGGAAGTCATTACCGATGCAGAATTGCAGGTTGAAAATGATAATTAACTTTCTAGATGAGGTCTTGGGGAGGAAGGTCTTTGAGGAGCACATATTCCGGTGTTGATCTCAAGGTTAACTACTTTGCATGGCAATAGAATAGGCAGAGGTACAGCCGTCCCTGACCACAAGCTACGTCTAACATGAGCACGTTAATGTGTATTTTGGGTCCATATGAGCATTGCCATGGTTGTTTTCAATGGGAATTAAAAGAGAAGTTTGGTCCGTGAAACGCGTTCCATCATCCGTCTATATCCACGATAACAACTTCTTGCATGACCTGCCCTCTTGAGTTACGACGCCTAATTGTCCTCTTCCGTCTCCACCGATTTCTAAACTTCTGCCTCTTCCACATCTTAACCTTATCATTATCAGCACCAATACAATCCCCATCATCGTTGTCACCCCGCTGCATCCGGCGCTACATCCTGCGCTACATTCTAGTTGCCCCACTTCATGTATCGGAGAGCGTAGATGAGATGCTCCGCTGCACCCTGTCTCCTTGCCCATGGTCATAAATCTGCCCGCATGGCCTGTGGAGGTTTATAAGCACTTAACATGAAGATCGCTCTCACAAACAGCGCCCTTCATTCAGTAATGAAAGCCAAACGTCCAAGTTGAAGATCAATGCCAGGTTATAAGATTTGTGACAGAACACCGCTTGAATGGCTATGACCCCTTTATGACGTAGATCCTATCAGAGAGGTCCTACATTGGAATTCACCATGACAAAGAGAACCTCGCTTGATTTCCCACCAAAATGACGTCACATATTTGGGTATAACACATTTGATAGGGAAGGGGCATGACAAAAATGTACTCGTAATTCTTCAAATTTTCTAATTAGACAATTATAGAAGGGTTCACAATTTAAAGACCTGGCCCAAGAACATAAGGCCAATCCCAAACAATAAGCAATAGGCCCTTTAGCCAGTTGAAACCAACCCATCAATTCAGTAGCCGGGGTCAAGGGTTAAATGACTGAGATCAGGGGGGTCCAGGACCTCTGTCCAGGGACCTCTCTCAGGACAATCAACGGGTGTTGAACATACAGTGGATGTCTCATAATCTGAGATGGACTGGTTGAGTAACAAGGTGGGTCGATTGGATAATGGGGTGATTTTGCTCAAAAAATGTGTGGCAGCATGCTTAGCACAAAGCATGCTGCCACAAACGCATATATTTAGAAAGTATACAATGCAAATATAAAGGCTCCGAAGAAAGGCCCCTTTTTCACCTCCTAGGTGACAAAGGTTCGCAAAGAATTTTTCAAAATGAATGAGTGACATGTATAATCATTTTGAGCTAGGGAGCCAAGATATATTAGTGTCAAAAAACAGGAGACACACCTTCCCTGCCTCATGTTGAAGAATGCTGCAGCCATTTTGTGTGCAAGATCAGAACAGCGTGTTTCTTGCCCAGGCCACACATTAAAAGGCTTCTTCTTGTCACTAACTTCAAACTGTGGATAACTTATTAGTCAAACATGCGTACGATTGAATCTGCTTGCTTTCCTCTCCTCCCCGTCACGCTTCTCTCCCAACCCGATCGAATGGGACACTGTGGCACGGCGGAGCCAACCTGGGCACTTAAAAAAAAAAAAAAAAAACACAGGATGGGAAGAACAACAAGGGGTGGAGAAAGAGAGAGAAA
>NC_137203.1:19218135-19220962 GCF_960531495.2 Zeus faber | reverse complement strand
CGGTCCTAAGTAGCATGGGGGCAACACTCCCCTCCCCGCACATTGCAGCGGAGCATATGGCCCCTCTCTGAACTTATTAGCCGGCGGATTAAGGCCAATCGCGACGAACCGAGGGCCGGTGGCCGCCCCCGGCTCACCCGCCCACCCTTCCTCACACCAGGAGTGGGGTTGATTGACAAGGGCTATTGTGTCGGGCACCTAGATAGCCACACCCCTCACTTACCCTGTCACACAGTGGAGTTTGATGAGGTTATTTGGTGCTCTGACCGTTGGCTTCAAAGACGAGCCACACATGGAACTCTTCAAAACAGCTCATAGGTATCAGAACAATGTAAAAATGTCAAACCTAACCCAACAGAGTATTTTACAATTCACACTTTGAATTCACTTCAATATGTTAATGCTACCTGAGCATTAGCCTGCTGCTCTGTAGAGTGGATTAAAAGCACCTGAATGCGAACACACAGATTATCCTTGTACATATGAGGTCTAATTAGCATCTCATTGAAACTCGACATGCGAGCGCAATGTGAGAGCAGACACACTGAGAGAAAAGGCTCCATTGGCCGTGGGTTGATTATGGTTTCTATTATGCATTGCAGTACTTAGTGACGGCCTGAGAGGTGGAATTAAGAGCTTGATGGCTACTGTGAGGGGACCTGGGCTGAAGTAAAAGGGTGTTAGCACTTGACAGGGTCTTGGGTCTATGGGGAGGCCATACTGTAGTCTCTGTCCTTCCTGGAGTATTCATGGAGAGAGATTTGACAAGAGGGGAGCCCCTTATTTGACACCTGATTTTATCAAAAAAATGGCAGGTGATCCTCCGTCTCTTTTTGTGGTGGACCGCAGGGGTCCATTGACCCCGCATGACCCAGCCATACCTGGTGCCCATTAGGACACCTCGTTTAGAGGGGAAAAGAGAGGTCTAATTCAGTCCTAGCTCTCCACCCATGGCGGATCTCCACCTGGCCTGACAGGGAGATGGGTCGCTAGGTCAGCTCCAAACCGCAGCGGTGGAGACTTTTTTCAGAGCTCCTTTGCTAATCCCCTCACATACTGGGACAAGCAGGAGGATCCAAAGGTCAGAAAGGGAGCGGAGAAGGCCGTCCTCCTGGTTCTTTTAGACAGGATTAGAGCCACAGCAGGAGTTGGCTTCTGGAGCAAAGACCCATACCTAGAGCCCACAAAGACACTATAGAGAGCATCTCTGGCAGGAGCAGAAGGAGATCTCCACAAGCTCAGTCTTCATTCCCTTTTCTCCCGAGACCACCCGTGATCCGTGACCCGATGTACTGTTTACCGCACCCACCACCAATCCGCAGTCATTACAATGGTGAATATTGTAGGTTTCCATGCTGATTTGTCTTTCCACTATTGCCAACTGTAGAATTGTGCTCCTCTCTTTAATGGCTATACCTCTCAGTGAGAACCTCTTTTTGTTTGTTTGCTTTTAAGATGGAGGACTCGTTAGGAAAGGGCTGCGCGGTTGATCTTTAATGAGGGGGGAATTCCTCCTTACCCCCTTGAACGACAGGATGGCTCTCTATACATTATCTTGACACCCTTTCCCCGGCTTTTATGTGCCTCGCGTCAATCGGGGTGAAAGACTGCTCCTGGGAGAGACTGTGTCTTTGAGGGCCGCTGATTAATGCTCTTTGAGGATGCGGGTGGAAGCAACTGAACCTTACCGTCTTTACATACAAAGCAAAAGAACCCAAATGTTAAACCTACTGCCTGGTGAGTACTGAGACCGGAGCGCACGCAGGCTCAGGCTTCATATCCAGATTGCTCAAAAAATGTCCACGGAAAAGTCTCCACAGATCTCCTGAACTCCCACGAGGACCAATTAATGACCTTCGCTGTGCATATCACCCTTGCTGACGCCCTCTCACCCTAAAAAACTCAAGAAAATACAACAGCTAGATACATATATAAAGCGCAAACTCAGTTTACGTCTTCAAAACGTGTCTCCAGGCCAAATTAGCCCACAGTGCGGGCCGGTAGATCTATTTGGACAGAGAACACTGTAAGCCAAATAAATACTATAGAGTATGTATAGTATGTAGATATCGTCTGATAAATACAGATAGAGAAAGATTGATATTTTATGCGATCAAGAAAGTGGACAAAAAAAGGGGAATACAGATTAAAATCAATTGCATTTAATACACTGCTTCACATGAGCTCCATCACGTAATCTCCATATGAATACCAAGTTACTTGCAATTGGCAAATCTTAGAAGAGCGGTAAGAGTAGCTTTGGATCTGCTTAAAGATAATCCCGAAACAAAACGCTTGGCACAGTGCGGAGATTTTTGGCAGAGGCTGCTAAATGATCGCGGAGATTACATCTGGAATGCTCGGCCATTAGCATTTCAGGTTATCCCCCCTCGCAGAGCCTTTATGTTTCTTCAGCCGCATTTTTGTCCATTATTGACTCAATAAGGGCATTTTGCTGGCAAACGGCCACTTTTTCACTGATTCCTCCTCTCCACCTCCGTGCCGACCCCTTCGAAATTACATCGGCCCGGAGAAATCACGTTAGCCACCAAAATCACGTTTGTGACTCTTTAGCGTCAGCTGCACTTTTAATTCAGAGCTTCACTTCATCAACCCTGAACTCGCTGGCAAACCCCAGCGCCCGACTTGTCAGTCGCTCTGCACTGATCCGGAACCCACCGGGGTCAGATGGATGAGAATGTTTGGTGAGTGTGTGTGTGTGTGTGTGTGTGTGTGTGTGTGTGTGCGCGCATGTGTGTGTGTGTGTGTGTGTGTGTGTGTGTGTGTGTGTGTGTGTGTGTGTGTGTGTGTGTGTGTGTGTGTGCGT
>NC_137203.1:19213135-19215635 GCF_960531495.2 Zeus faber | reverse complement strand
AAAGGATTAACATGCAAAAAAGAAGGTCTGTTTATATAACAATGGGAAGAGGCTCCAGAAATCACTACTTCAAAACTCCATCACTGGAACCATGGGAACATTTGTTTTTCTGACGGTGGGGAGGAGGCAGATCATGTGGCTGTACAGCGCGTGTGATTGGTGAGTGAACCAAAAAAAAAAATTACTATTCTCATTCTGCCACCATTTGAAACTATATAGATGTATACAAAACAGACACAAAACATGATAGCACTACTACTACTACAACTACTACTACTACTACTACAGCTACTACTACTGCTACTACTACTAATAATACTAATAATAACAATAATAATAATACAACTACTACAACTACTACTACTACTACTACTAATAATAATAATAATAAAAATAATAATAACAATAATAATAATAATAATAATAATAATAATAATAATAATAATAATAATAATAATAATATAATACAACTACTACAACTACTACTACTACTACTACTACTACTAATAATAATAATAAAAATAATAATAACAACAATAATAATAATAATAATAATAATAATAATAATAATAATAATAATAATAATAATAATAATAATAAAAATAATAATAACAACAATAATAATAATAATAATAATAATAATATAATACAACTACTACAAATACTACTACTACTACTAAAAATTATAACAATACTAATAATAATAAGAAGAAGAAGAAGAAGAAGAAGAAGAGGAAGAAGAAAAAGGAGAAGAAGAAGAAGAAGACACTGAAATAAACGGGGAAAGCAAGTCTTTTGTTCTTTTTCTTTTCCTCCTTTATTAATTAGAGCCATAGTTTCCCCGCCTCTCTCCCACCTGCCTTCTCTCTGCCCCTCCCTCACACTCCTTTTAATTCCCCCCCTTTTCTCTCTCTCTCTCTCTCTCTCTCTCTCTCCCTCCCTCCCTCAAGACACCACATGCGCGCTCCCGGGGCGCAAAAAAACAAAGCCGCGCTAATCACCCCGGGTCCGGGCTTTGTGCGCCGGCGGCTCTCGGTCGTCGGGCCCGAGCAGGACGCGTTTTCTTTCTTTTTTTTTGGGTGGGGGGGGGGTGGGGTTTTGGTTTTGCACCCTCCGCTTGAATCGCCAACAGGAAGAGCTTTAATCAGGGTTCTAAATGTGGCCGTGCGAGAGGCGGGCCGGCCCATTGTCTGCGTGTGAAAAGGCCCCCGCCCGGAGGGGAGTCCCCTCGCGTTTCTTTACATTCACCTGCTGGGCCCTATCGGGTCCCTTTCAGAGAGCCAGGGGACGGGGGGAATGAATACCGAGCGCCGGCCCCGCTGCAGCGGCCCGCGGGTTAATCAAGGGGCTACTTGTCATCTCCATAGAAGCCCCACGGTGCCAGCGGTTTGTCAACTATTAAAGCTTTCCCGTGGCAATTCAGGGCCCACTGAGAGGCCGGGACGGCAGGGAACAACAGCACCCCATAATACAACTATGAGCTAATGACGCCGCTCCGATTTAGACGCGGGAGGGAGGTGCCGCATCAGCAGGAGAAAAGAGAGACAGGAAGGAGGAGGAAAGAGGGGACTTTACATGGGAAACGTGGACATTTTGCAAAATGTTGTGGTTGTGTGTGTGTGTGTGTGTGTGTGTGTGTGTGTGTGTGTGTGTCTGTGTCTGTGTGTGTGTGTGTGTGTGTCTGTGTGTGGTTTCAGGATAAATTCCCTAAAACACCTTCGGGGCTCTAATCATGCGACGCACCAGAAATATTTCTGACCTTTCTACAACCACTGATCTTGCACCGTGGAGGCGGGAGGTTCCCCCACCACCCCGCGTTCTCTCCACAACGTCATAACTCGGCACACGCACAGACAGACACACACACGCACACACACGCACACACACACACACACACACATTTGTCATTCTCAACGCTATCATAACTATTGCTCTTCTATTTGTTAGAATGTGTCCTCGAAACGGGTGCCACACATTTCTCATTGTCATTTCTCACACGCGACTAAATTGAATGTTGGTGCACGGTCCTCATCAGCCCAATGGATCATTCTCAACGAGATGCAAAGCACAAGTGACTTCTGATGACACGTATTCTCAAGTTAAGGTTTTTAAACGTGCACCGCTGTGGAGATGTGCGCGACGGGCGCTCTCCGTGTATTTAATTATGATCTAATGCCATCTAGCGGACGGTGATGGTAATGCGTCATCATCTCCGTGGGGGGGGGGGCGTTGGGGAACGTGTGACAGACTTTAAATTTCTCATTTCAATCAGAATGAACTTAACGGGATTTTTTTTGTACTCATGGGATCAAAGGGAAAATATGAATTGAATTTTATTTTGCGACTTGAATTAAATACTACCATGTATGTGTTAGGTTTCTATTGCTATCATGGAATATTGGAACAAAAACATCAATATAGAAAATAATTCACATTTTATATCGATAACCCTCTTGGAAAAAAATGTAGATCGAGTTTACAACAAACCGCTACCTTCTTT
>NC_137203.1:19170635-19205635 GCF_960531495.2 Zeus faber | reverse complement strand
TAGTAATTGAATTAAAACACAAAACAAATTGATACATAAATACAATTTAAAAATAAAAAAATAAAAAAACAATTAATTATTTATGGAATAAACATAATTAGACAATTATCCATGTATGACGTGTTTGAGAGAAAATCAATTTCTTCATTTTCAGAGTATTTTTAAAATACACATTTTAAGTGTTTTAAAATCTCTATTGCATTTAATTCTTTTTTTGTGATCTGCTTGGAATTTGGGTAATGGTGATACGTCATCATTTAAACGTATTTAACATGCCTGACCATGAATTACGGTAAACGTAATACGCCGACATTTGAATTAATTTGAACCGCGATCTAACATGAATTACGGTAAATACGAAACGTCATCATTGAGCTCTTGCGGCGCTATAAATAGTGATGCGTTTCGTGGACTCGGAATTCGGTCATTGTGATTCTGCAGTGCCCCCTTCCTCGGTAAACGTGTGACATTGCCTCTGTTCGGGGAGTTATGGACACCCACGGCTAGTTTGCTTCTTTGGTAGAGCCTCTATAAGTTGGCGACACCGTTGACGGTGTGCGCCGCCGCGTTGCTTTCGCGATGAACGCGGAGCGGAGCGCTCTCGCCGTTTCCGATTTGGAATCCCCACTCCGACGTGCCTCCGCGCGTCCAGAGATTATAGCGCTTGGCTTTTTTTTTCCGAGTTGGAACGAATGCAGCGTCGGAGGCAGGGGCCATACGTCATCATTACGCGACGGCTGAAAACACCGAGCGCGACGAAGTTGCCTTTCGACGTTTTGGACATTTTCAGTGTGTAAACCGCGACAGGAGTGAACGCGTTTGACCTCCCCGCAGCGACGCCGTCGTCCCCTCGGGCTGCGGACAAACGCGGCCGCGTCTTCCCACAAAGGTGTTGGGCCGTGTTCCGGAAGCGGCAATGTTCCACAACAGCTCCCACCGGAGGTCCTGGCTCTTCGACTCGGAGCGCACCGTGGAGCAGCGCAGGTGTCAGGCCAACCAGAAATACCGCAGCAAGATGCAGGCAAGTGGCAAGGTAAGCACAACAGATACAGATGGAGATGGACGGGATGTTGATAACGACGACGACGACGACAACAACAACAACAACAACAGCAACAACAATAATAATAGATATAGCTGCAGGCAGCATTCAATACACGGGGTCCGGCTCGTTCGTGTAAGGTGCGTATGAGTTATCTGTGTTGTGTGAAATGCAAACTACTAAACGTAAGAACATCAAACGTCGTGGACTATATGAACACTTTTAAAAGCAGGTTAAAAACGTCTGTCTGTCTGTCTGTCTGTCTGTCTGTCTGTGTGTGTTCTCTTTGTTGTGAGATTTGTGTGTGTGTGTGTGTGTGTGTGTGTGTGTGCTGTGAGATCTGTGTATTATGCATTGACTGTTCCTATGACGTTTTATGTATTTCCTTTGATTGTATTTGTCTGCAAGAAGCATTGTGTTGCCCTGGTATGACACGCGCGTTGTAAATAAGGTGTGACTTGACTTGACTTGACTTGACTTGACTGGACTATATATTACTAGAATATTGTGACTGACCTGGACATATAAACGGAACATAACTACATTCACATTCATACTTTCATGGCATTACGTATGAAGCATTTCAGCGAAGCGTTATGAAGATAGGTCAGTTCTAAATAATTGTTCTAAACCGCTTTAGAGTCTTCATTGTCTTATATTTTCTGCTATTTTTCGCCGTCTGTAACAACGACAAAAACAACTTTGTTAATTACTTTTCACAACAGTAATAATAAATATATTTTATTAAAAAAATATATAAATACATTTATTTGTAACTCCTTTTTTATGGTACTCATTCTGTCAATAATGATCAATTTGAAAATTCAGTTGAATATCTTATTTGTCTATATTGTAATGCAGACAACATTTATGTAACTTCAACAATCATTTTGGATTATAATAATTATGGAATAATTTTTTAATATTCCAAACGCTTTCTGCCTTTTCAGTAAAGTTTGTTAAATTTAGCTGTAGTAAAATGTTTATACATGAGGTGTATTATAAACAAGACTTTTATTTTTTATTTTCAACTATAACATATCATTCTTATCTTACAATGCATTGACGTATCCACAGTGTCAGTGACGGGAGATGAAGCTTTGTCTGTTATACGTCAATTATGACTTATTCACCCTCGAAATCTGTGCATTTACAGTAAATAATATGAAGACGTCATAAAGCGTCTTACTGTAAATCGCATCTCATTCAATTCCGAACGACGGGCGACATGTCAGTTAACCAGAACAACTGAATATACGACTCAAATGTATGCAAACAAGCACTGACAAAGGTTTTCAGAATACGTCCCCTTTAACGATTGGAATTTTCTGTGTGTGTGCGCGTGTGCACGGGCGTGCGTGCGTGCGCACTGAGTCGGACACTGCATTTCTCCTTGGTGGGATCACTGAAGTTGTATGTTATCTTATCAGCCTGGAGTGAGCGACTCCTTGTTCCTGGAGCAGCACGAGGAAGAGGTTTTGTTCCGACACTACGAGAAAAGACTGGTGGATTTCTGCAACGCCTTCAAGCCTGCAATGCCCAAATCTGTGGTGGTACGTTCTTTATTCAGTGAGTTATTCCTCAGAAGTGTATGAGTGATTTGTTTGAATTAGAATGGTCATATTGTAGTTTTATTTTTAATCAAGAATGAAGATGTGATGTGTTATTGTGTAAATGTTATTGTGTCGATTTCCCTCCACAGGGCACAGCCATCATGTATTTCAGAAGATTCTACCTGAACAACTCCCTGATGGAATACCACCCTAGGACCATCATGTCAGTGGTCACTCTGTCCTTATAATGTGCTTGTCCTTCAATTCCCTTTACTTTAATTTGACCTTATTCTGCTTTTCTTTCTCAATTTCTATTGTATTTTTTGTGACTAGTACAATAATGCATGTTTTAACAGCATGCAGGTGTTACCGCACTCGTTTTGTTGTTTCATTACCCTTTGTTTATCCCGGAAAAGCTGCAGGAGTCTCTGTCTTCAAAGCCTTAACGGATTGGAGTCATGAATTAAATATATAAAAAAATAAAATCAAAAGTTGAACATCTTTAGTAAGGTCTACCGCTGTAGCTTTATGACTAAAACAGTGTTGTTTCTTCTGTCTAAATGGGGTTCCAGTAGATTCTGGTAACTGTTGTCTGTCATCCTAATGTGTGAGTATATTACTTGTATAACCTCTGAATTGGTTCTATGACAGGTTAACTTGTATTATTCAGAAAAATGATTTGAACGCCTTATGTAATGGTACATTTGATGTCCAAATGAAATGCTCTTTTGGCGACATCACCCCCGACGGACAAAAGCAGTATTGTTTCCATCCATTACCTCTCAGTGCACGGAACCTGGTGTGTGGATTGACCAGAATCAAACAGACTGTATCTGCCGCTGTCAGTTTGTTTTTTGTTTTTTTGGAAAATGGAACCCGATGATAAGCATTTGTAAAGTTTATAATCATTGCAAAGAAATTCAGAATATTAATGTGATGTTCTCATTTCGTACTTTTCTTTCCTCTAATCCTGAGCCGCCGTGTGCACCTTGTTCCCCCGTCCGCCCCAGGCTGACCTGTGCCTACCTGTCGTGCAAAGTGGACGAGTTCAACGTGTCCAGCAGCCAGTTCGTGGGGAATTTGCTGCAGGAGACGCCGGCGGGGCAGGAGCGCGTGCTGGAGCAGATCCTGGAGTACGAGCTGCTGCTCATCCAGCAGCTCAACTTCCACCTGGTCGTCCACAACCCCTACCGACCCATGGAGGGCCTTCTCATAGACATCAAGGTGGGCAGGGTCCTTCGCCACAGGGTCTCCACGCCTTGTGCACACTCGGTCCCCATCGGGGTTTCGAGGGGTGCAGACGTGTTACTCAGCAGATGGGGCAGAAAGATGTCGTGCTGTAATTATATAAGTGATAGCTGGGAAATTGTAAATATCCCAAAAGGGAAACATGGGAACAGCCTGTAACCGCACCAGCTCATTACTGTTATGTGGAATGAAAGACCCAACTAAATTATTTCAAAGAAACTTGTTTTTTTTGGGGTTGTTTTTTTTCCCCCAGCATGTTAAATGGGAATACTAAATGCATAATGTTTCTGTAGACACCATCCAGATGGTCCAAATGTGTTTTTTAGCCCCTCATGCGCTGCATGTATCCTCCACTGTTTATAAATGGGAAACTGTCTGCACAGGATCTCAGCATCGCTTTGTAAACAGCCATTTACTGAAAACATGCTGAAAAGATGGTTTGAATCATTCTGTGAGATCTGAAAGTTGCTCGGCATGGGAAATTAAATCTCGTGTTTCATGAAGATGTTGACTTTAGCTTAAAACAGTTTATTACTAAACTTTAATCCATTTGAATACGCACAATATAAAATCTCTTCCACTTTCTAATATTTACTCAGAAATAGATCTGTTCTACATTCAAACGATATATACCACATATGAAGGCCTGTATCCAAGCTCTAAATATCACAGAATGTAATAATAAAATGTCTCATATGATCATCTTGTCTCCGCTCAGACGAGGTACCCTCCGCTGGAGAACCCCGAGTCGCTGAGGAAGAGCGCCGACGACTTCCTGACGCGCGCCGCCATGACCGACGCAGGGCTGCTGTTCGCCCCGTCGCAGATCGCCCTGACTGCCATCCTGAACAGCGCCTCGCGGGCCAGCGTCAACATGGAGAGGCGAGGGCCCGTGTCCGTCTCATCTCAGCAGAAAGGCCCGAAAATATTATTATTTTTTAATCTGATTGCAAAAATTTTGTGTAATAAAGCTCTCTATTTATGTTCCCAGTTACCTGACAGAGTGCATGGGGCTGAAGCAGGACAAAGAGATGCTCTCTAAACTGTACGATTCCATGAGACGTGAGTAAACGGCACGTACAGCTTGCTGCCACAAGATGGCGCCAAGGAGCAGCGTTCTGGTCCTCTAACCCGCCGTGCCCCCTGCTCTTCCAGAGATGAAGAACCTCATCAAGAAGTACGAGTTGCCCAAACCAGAGGAGGTCAGTGTTTACAAGGCAAAGCTGGAGCGGGTACACGCCGAATTCAACACAGCCTCCAATAAGTGAGTAGACAAATTCTAAATGGCCAAGGAATGTAATATGACTAAAAGATTATGCATATTCATACTTAAAGAGAATTCTAAAAATCAACAGGATTGTAAATAAAATGTTTTGTCATTTAACGTCGTCATAGCGGGTGACGCTGGTCACAAAACTAGGTTGCAGTCGCAGTTTCCGTGTCTCGCTTCCCTCCCCCACAACCAAATGAAGCCACAACAAACGAAGGTGGTCGTCCATACCACCGGTTTTTATTTAGGCAGGTTGTCGTATCTAAGATGCAAAAAAGGTTCAGTCTCAGGTAGAAAAATAAAAAAAGGAACACATCGTCGGCTATATATATAATATATGAAATAGCGCTAAGGAAGTAGGCATAACCGCTACAGACTCTGAACCTTGTCAGCTCTCTGGACACTTGGTGAGGTGGGTGAGGTCAGTGGTCTCTTCAGTGCAGCTACAGTAAACAGTTTGGTAAACTCTGGAGTCTCGACAGGCACAGGGTTCAAAAGCTAGAGCAGCCGCTGGCCGATCAGGTCAAATAAATCTGCACGGCTGCGTTCTATCGCGGTTATTACAGAGGTGCGCGGTGACGAGTGGATAAGCCGAACTGACTGCAAATACGTGGAAAGCTTTTCTTTGTTTTCGTCCACACCCCCAGGCTTCCCCCCGGGGGAGCTCCAGTGACGTTTGTTTCAGAGCAGCATATACATAGGTCCATACACTTTAGCAGTTTGCATCTGTGGTTATTAACACATGCACAGCACAGGAATACACGTTTACGCAAAAATGTAGCGTTCATTCAACTCAACCTCGGCTAGAATACAACAAGGGAAAGCAGCATAGAAGAAACGCAATAGGAAAGGAAAAAAACAAAACAAAAGAAAACATACATGGGGTTCGGTGCTTAATACACAGACGGTGAGCGGCTCGGAAACCGAAGAGTGGTGGTGGTGGTGGTGATGGTGGTGGGCGAGAGAGGGAGTTAAGGCTCGTTGTTTTGGGAATAGGTGCTCAAAAAAAAAAAATCCCTGATGGTTGGTGATGCTACTTTTTGATGCTTTGAAAACGCCTCCGTCCAAACCGTCCGTTCTGTCTCGGGAGAGTTTTTGGGGGGAAAAAAAAAAAGTCTCAAGCCTTCGCTGCAGCCAGAATGGGGGGGGGGGGGGGGTGGTGTTGAGCCTCTCTCGCCGAAGTGATCAGGTCCGTCTTCACAGAAGCTTGAGCCCCGCGGTGCGGAGCGTGGCGGGAGAGGCTTTGGAAGGTTCTTTTCGGATCTGCGAGTTCCTCCGTCCGCACCTACACTGCCAGTCATCCAGGCCCGATGCTTCAAAACTAATTCAGCCGAGTCACCCCGAGGCGCGTCTGCTCTCTGTTTCTCTGGTGGACGTTGTTTATATTTCACATTACCTGGATGGCGGCGGCCAGTGACATTATGGTGCACTCAGTTCTGGAAGATAGCAGGCGGACAGGTCTTATTTACAAAAGCACTCAGCGGGTTATTTGAGTTGAAATAAAAGTGCGTTTGAGGGCGTATGGATGAAGCTACGACTACTGCAGTGTGGATGAGGAAGTGGCAACTAGATGCAGATACTGTACCTAGATGACAACACGACTGCAGACAAATGGACTTTGAGGGAGATGAAGGGAGACACCGGAACCAAAACAACAGCTCGCAGAGACACCTCCGAGTCCGCCGCCGCCGCTCGGAACGTTCAGCTCCGTGGGAATTTGTCTGTTTTCCACTTGAATGATCCCCCCCCCCCCCACCTACTCCTCGCAGTGTCACTTTAAGATGTTCCAGGGCCCTTAACACGCTGCAGCCGTTCTTATCTTATGTGACATTGCAAAAATAAGCTTATTTTAGTTTGTATATATTAATAACTCAGTGTACACACTATCTTATTTTTTCCTTTGCCGCAGCAAAAGAAAGCGATGTTCTGATGAGAACGGCCACCCGGCGAAAGAACCTCGTATCACAGAGGAGGTAAGAAAGTCACCACGACCAGTATCACCGTAGGAACAGCGGTTTACCTGTCAGCGACTAAAACTCAGCACATTTGTTTGGCTTTAGGAGTGGACTGATGAAGACTTGTTATGAGCGCTTTGAAAAAGATGACATTAATTCCATGTGGCGGTGGAATTCGTCTCCTAAAAAGCCTGCTCCTCATGGTTTTGGACGCTTTTCCAGCAAGATATTACTTTCCGGGCGTTCCCTTTGAGCTCTGTAAATGAATAAAGATATTTTTCTACATGTTTTATTACAGCTCGTCATTTTCTGCCGGACAATGACAGACTCTGTTCTCTACTTTACAAAAGGAAACAGTTTAATAAGTGCATGCAGCTCGGATACAATCTGGACTTTTTTTTTTTTTTTTTTTTCCCCCAAACAGCTACGGCTGTAAACACTTTTCAGCGGCTCGGTGTCGTGCGCGGCAATTGCCGAGTTTTACGGGAAATAGCCGATACAATTCCGAGGGGGAAAACAAAAACAAAATCAGTTCATCTCAATTATATACTCATGATTCCAGCAAGAGAATTTATTCTTAATATAAAATAACCATAACTTTCTGAAGGATTTTTTCCAATCTTGAAAAAGAGAAAAAAAAAAAAGGCGGGAAGGGAGGGGGGGGGGGGGGGGACGACAACAAAACAAGACAAAAGAAAACGCTTGCTTCAGCACAGATATCGTCAAACAAATCGCTCACTAATTACAGTATAAAAAGCAGAATCGCTCACAATCCAGTTTTAAGAGAAGAAAACGATGAAATAAGCAGCTTCCTGGTGTCAGTTTAACGTCGGGGTGGGGGGGGGGGGGGGTCACTTTGGCAACCGGTGCTGTCGGAACAAGGCGGGTACAAAGAAGCTTCTTTTGCTTTAAAGACTCAACGATCGACCTCGGTGGCGACGGGAGCCGAACAGTTTGTTTTGGGGGGAAGGAAGGTGTGCATTCAGTCTCTGGGTTTCTGTTGCATAGCTGTTTTCGTGACAAGGGAATGGGGGGGGGGCGGTGGCTATCGGACGAGGACATGATGGAGGGTGGTGGTGGTGGTGGTGGTGGTGGTGGTGGTGGTGGTGGTGGAGGGGTTGAACATGCGACGACCCCATATGTCGGAACTCCGGAGCAGAGGGATGGAGGGATGGAGCGGCGGAGGGCGGCAGTACTACCTGTTGCTGTTGGACATGGCATAGTGAACCTGTTTCTGCTGCAGCAGCTCTGTGATGGCCAGCAGCTTCTTCAGCACGTGCTGCAGGGGGGGAGGGAGGGAGTCAGAGCAAGGAAGACACCGCAAGGACAAGATTTATTACCACGGCTGCCTTTTTTTTTTTTTTTTTTGGTCGGTTAGCAGGGTAAGTGATCGGGTACAGGAATAAATCCAACCAGCACTTTTCCCATAGAACCTCAGACCGGTAAGTACAACAAAACTGGGTTTATGTAAAGAATGTCAGTGTTAGGTTCAGCAGGAGACTTTATAACATCAGAAATTTTGACTCGCATAGAATAACTTGAAATATGGATAATTCAGATTAAAGTGTTGAAATTAAGACCTTTCATAAATGTATGGCCTTTATATTTAACCCCAGAATGTACAAATTAGGTAAAACAAAAACAGATTATTTTTATTCATGCATTGTATTTAAAAAACTTCATTAAAGAATTCCTGGAATTCTTTCTTGTTTATTCAAAATATTTGTTTGAAAAATAAAGCCAGAGCCATTGCATTCTGGGGTTAAGACATTTCGGACGTAAAAAAGCTAAATCGTGGAAGGACCAGGCTCTGACCAGCTGAGCTCGTCTCTCGTTGCTCAGGGTTCGCAGTTCGTTGGAGTGCGTGGAGCAGAGCTCGTGCAGCGCCGCCAGGTCCCGGGACAAGTCGGTCCCAAAGTTCTCGGTGGCCTCGGGGAGGTCGGGGACGTTCTGGAAACACGCGGACGGATTAGTCTTAAAAGCCGTCCACGTGGCGGCGCACAGAGAGCATTAATGTGCTGAAGGACTCACCCCCAACTCGTCCAGAAACATGATCATCCTGTGTTTGTTGTTCTTGATGAAAGGGTTAACTCCCTCCATGTACGGCTCCTGGGGTAAAGCGCAGACGTATTTAGAACTAGTTTTTCCCTCTCTGTGGTTCCATTCGTTCCCATGAATGAAATGGCGGTTTGGGAAAATACCAATTCTGCACATGCTCCACTCAGCCACCAGCACTTATCCAACTTGTTCTTTGTTTAGGGTGTTCAACAACCACTGAAGTGCACTTAGTGTCAGTGTTTTTGGATAAAAGTGCTTAAGAACTTTAGTTAAGTTGGCGTGCTTTTTAAATTCATTGCTTAGCCCCCAATACAGTCTGACATGTAGGTGACTAATAACGTCACATAGATAATATCTTCAATAAATCTATTACCCTCTTAAATGTGTTCTGCAACGTAAAAACCTTCCCCCGTTGAGGAATGTGCGTGTACAAAAAGACACTTGTGTACAAGTCCCGAGGCCACGGACACGGCCATCATTGGAAACCATCGGCGGCGAGGTCTGGGCGGACGCTTCCTACCTTGGCACCAAACTCCACCAGGTTGGCCAGATTCTGCACCGATTTGGCGACCAGCGTCAGGGTCCTGCCGGCGGTGCTGGAAGGAGGATCTGCACCGGGAGACAAGAGCACATGTTTTAACCTGTTGTGTTAAAGGGGTGTGTGTGTGTGTGTGTGTGTCTGTCGAAGTGTGTCTACACACCAGCGATGATGTTGAACATTCTGGGGTTGAGGATGGCAGGACAGATGAGTCTCAGGAAAACAAAGCCACTGGAAGAGTCAAACATGAGGATGGTTAGAGAAACAAAACAATGGCTGTTTAAATTCAATGTTATTTAAGTCATTTTTAAGAGAAATTGTAATGAAATTTAAAAATCATTCTTGGACAAAGCTGTTCTCTCTTATCAAACAAAGTATCGCAGGTAAGTACTACACATTTGGTACAGGGCAGGAGTAAGTAGGAGGTAGAAATAGAGTAAAGTGGAGAAGTAGACGCTTCGAGGCTTTAAGGAGCCGCCAACACCTCAAAGCAAAAGAAAACACTGAACATTCAGGTGTGTTTTACCTGACGACCCTGGTCCTCATGGTGGTGTTGGTCGGCCACTTCTGCTGCACTGATTTCTGCAGGCAGCCGTAGATGAACCTCAGGGTCCTGGGGGAGATCAGAGGCATGCGGACATAGAAATAAACACACTAGGGTGGCTGAAGGATTCACATTATGAGAACTTGTACTTGTACCCTAAACGCTAAACCCATCCACACCTAACCCACTTTAAGTCAACACAAAGGTGTTCATGGATACAGGTTTCATCTTAACTGGGTAAGATTTTAACTCCGAAAGTAAACATGGATTAGTGTGTTATTAGCAGACTTGAAAACAACTACAAAGCAGCACAAGTTCAACGAGTCATTTATTTGGGCTGCTTACGGGGGCAGGATCTCGGCAGCCATGAAGATCTTCTCCACCAGCTCGGACAGGATGGTGAGGAGGTGGGTCAAATTGAGGTTCACGTCCTCGTTCTTTTCCAGCTTGGAAGGGTTCAGCTACAGGAGGAGGGAGAGGGAATCACAACCGAGGGACAAAATAAATTGCCATAGAAGCATGGGTCAGTGGATAAGCACAGTACTAAATGATCCATTTCATTTGTTTTTTTAAACAATTCACCAAATAAACCCCAGCACCGGGGGTCTTAAATGCCACAGTGTGGCAAATTGATTTCAATAATTATTTATATTCCTGTCATGATGACATTTTAGAGGCCGATTCATTCTCATACAAATAACTGCAATAAATAATGATAAAATTGTGATTAATTGCAATTGAATTGTCTTTACTCTTATTAAAGTAGTGTACTAATACACATCCACCTTAGGAAGAAATGGCATGAATATTGTAAAATAATTGTGGGTAGACAATTAATTGGCCTCAAACCCATCTGATAAAAACCTCCCAAAGTATTGCGACATTTCTAGCAGTGGCTCACAGTTCCCACTGAATTTGGATGTGAAACGGAAATTGGAGATTAGGTAAAGAAAATTGCAATCAGGCGATTTTATAATAATTGTTCCAGCTTTATTCCTAATTAACACTTTTTGCAGAAAGGCTTTGCTGCTTCGATTAGAGCTAAATCGTTGGCAACAAAATGGGTTACGTAAAGTGCTTCCACACATACTGCGGTGAGAGCCCTGGTCAAGCTGAGCGATGCCACCAACCCCCACAGTGCCATGCAGCCTTACCCTCCACATCACGTTGTGATATGACCCTTAATTAGCCCCGGGGTGCGGCACCCGTACCCATGGAGCAGCAGTGCGCGTGTGCTTTACCTCGCAGGACTGCTTGCTCTCCATGATCCTCAGGATGGTGTCTTTGAGCGCGTGGTGGACAAACGGCGTGGCCGTGGCCTTCATGTACTGCTCCATCAGCGTGCTGGCCAGTGTGGTGGCTCGGAAGAGCGTGGTCGCCTCATCTGGAGGTTTTTTAAACATACAAAAATAACATGGCTGTGGAGCGGTATGAAAGTGTCAGCGTCTGTGTAACTTAAGGAAGATTAAAAAAAATTAAAAAGGGGAAAGAATGAAAAACTTCACTGGAACCAAATATGGGTAGAATCAGTCTGGGATCTACAGCAGTTTTGTGTTTCCATTTATCTGAAAGCTTTCAGATAAATGGAAACATAAAACTGCTGTACCGTCTCTGGAGATATGAAGAAATATAGAACTTCCTGCTCCAATTTAAAGCCAAAAAGGTTTTCTTTTAACATTACCTAGCAAATTTATTGTTTTAGAATGTTCTAATTTTTATTCAGTGTATTCCCTATTATGCTATATTGGCTATAAAAAAAAAAATTATGTTCATTTCATTTTGTTTATTTAGCTTATTATGTAAAACTCAAAAACAAATATACATGTAAAAAATATGCCGCAGCAGCAGAAAATCAGTGCAGGTTTCCATCATTGAATACTGTGTTAATTGTGGAACGCTGTGCTCCTCACCCTCCATGTTGATCTCTCGGTTGTTGAGCGTCCTGAGCAGCGGGGCCTCGGCGTTCTCGTGCCTGAAGATCCTGAGCAGCAGGCTGGCCAGCAGGGTGCGGTCCTGGCCGCACACGTCGGCCAGGGCGTTGATGACGTGGAACTCCTTCTGAAGAATCATCTGGAGGTTCAACAGGAGGACTTTGAATTAATAACAATATATTGGGGTGGAATTCTCCATGAGGGTCGCAAAGAGAAATTCTTCCCAAAATTTGTTCCCATCACTTCGGCCCCTCTCGTACCTCTTTGAACTCGCTGTACTCCTCCTCCGGCATGATCTTCTCCATGGAGTAGCGGGCGCGGACTCGCAGGGACCCCGGCTCGATGCCCTTCAGGGGAACGTGGGAGCTGAGTGGGAACCACTCGTCGATCATCTGGCCCTTCTGCAGGCGGCTCAGCTGGCAGCGCATGAACACTTGGATGGAGAGACAGAGAGAGAGAGATTAATGAGAGGAGGAGAGGAGGGGTGGGATGGGTGGGGAGGTGAGTAGGGATGAAATGATATTTTGCTGTTAGAAAAAACCTGACTATATGCATCGTGGAGCTGAAAAATGAAGTGATATGAAATGTGTTCATTTTTCATTGACCTACTTTAACCCACCAGAGGGCAGAATCACCAACCCAACTTGATTGGCGGTGACGCCATAGATATAGAAGCCAAATGACATTTCATTAGAGATTGTATTGTTTGCATTTAAAACTATTTAGGATAATAGTATAGAAATAAATATAGGAATAGTATAAGCAAAACTATAAGAAATAAGTATACCTCAAATAGTTATACGTGAATTCAATGTCCCCCCCCCCTACATTTAATGCTACATTCATAATTTGTTTCCATTCAAATTTGGCTAAAAATATGGTGACTATCGGTCAATGAAGCCTGCATCGTGTGTGTATCCTGTGGGACATTTAGAGTATATTCTACATGCATATAGTCATTTAACAAACAAACAAACTTACAAATGTCACTTTCTTTGCTCTTCTTTGTCTTGTTGCTTAGGCTGATTTCAAATCTGTTGATTTCGCTAGACAGGTCACTGGAGGGAAACAAAAAGGCAGAGTTTGTTAGCGCACTGACGTCAGCTAAAAGACGAAGAGGAGGAGGAAACCGCTGAGTGGGAGCACTGACTCGAAGATGAACTCCTCGGTGAAGACGGGGTTCTGGCCCTCCCTGGGGTGCGTCTTGGCCACCTGCACGCTGTTCAGGTAGATGTTGCAGTAGGGGTTGGTGAAGTGCTTGACAGGAAGCTTGTGGGCCTCCTCCACGTACAGGACCAGGCTGCTCACCTGCCACGAGACAATCTGAGCTTTAAAATCCGGAAGGGTAGGTAACATAACGATGCGTTTGTGGGAGCTCCGTTTGTTGCTCTACCTGTCTGAGCCTCTTGTTGGAGCTCTGCTGTGTGGGCTTTCTTAGGTTGCTGCAGAATGTTTGAAGACATTTCATCCAGTCCTGCAAAAATAACAAACAGAGCAACGGTGAGACAGTATGAAGGAGATTGATTTATTTTATTTAATTTAACATTTCTTTAATTAGGGAGAACCAACTGAGAGTAAGCAGTTTTACAATGGTGCCCTGAGAACTGAAATATGCAAGCACATACAGAGCAATAAGATATACAGACAACCACTAATATAATAGATAGATAAAGACAGACAAACAGACAGAGACAGGCCGCTCAGTGCACATGAAAGGCCTACAGGTTTACATTTTAAGAGAAACAATGTAAACATAATAAATACATGTTTTACTTAATCAATCAATTCATCAACCAATTAATAACTTCATTTATTGATTGAGTAACCAATCAATCAATCAATTAATTAATCATTAAAACTACTAACTGTCCTTACAGTGGTAAATTGCCCATCAACAGTCTAAAACCATCATCACCCTCTATCAGGTAGCCCATTTTGAGGCCTTCCTGGAGTTTGTTCCATTTATTAAGAGCATAAAAGCAAAGGCATGTCTTACCTACTTCTGTGCACAGAAAAGGCATTTTCAAATGAATGTCATCATGAGAACCAGTGCGAAACCCAGATCTGTGTGCTGCAACAGAAAAAAAAAAAAAAAAAAACCCAGCCATGTACCTGCGCCTGCTCTGGAGCTTCTCCTGCAAAATAGAAGATGTACTGCTCCTCGCTAAAGTGCTGGACCACAATCTGGAAACAGTTTGGCCTAAAAGACAAAAAAATAAATAAATATAAATTTACACCCAATTCTATCAACATACACAAGAGTAAAACTGGACGGCGGCGCATCCAGAGTGAATGGCAGGCGCTCGCGTCCACGTTGCCAGTTTGGATGGATCCCAGTGTTTACCTGCCAAACAGACTGTCGTGCACGCCGTACACGGAGCACACGCTGAGGTCGATGAGCCCTTTGGGTTTGGTGGCTCTCTTCTCGCTCTCAAAGTAGATGAGCTGGGCGTCGTTCCCCTCCAGGATGAAGTAGAGGTTCTTCCACCGCTTGCCTTTGCCTGGAAACGAGAGGCACCGCACCAATATGTCATTAGAATTGATTATTAGTAGTGATTAAAATGAGGGCGTTGTGTTTTTACATACTAATTATTATAAGCCGTACCTTTGTTGAAGAGGAGGTAGCCTTTCTTGACGATGTTTTTGTAGAAAGCGTCTTTCGTTTTCCGCCTGATAGTGTTATAGATTTCCTTTCCGTCAACTATTTCACTCAGGACTTGCTCCTGGTGCTGAAGATGAGAGTGAAGACGGTGTGTTGGATGAGATTAGGTGACACTGGTGTCCACAAAAGCACCAGATTAAAACCGGTTCAACAGTAATGCTCATAAGCATGTACAAAGATCTTTGACTTTACATACGGAACCAGAGTGACAGATTCTGGTGTTTCGTTTCCCAGGTAGGCCAATGTCATTTTTCATTTCTTTACAGAATGTAAAAGTGCAGATTGTAAGCTTTCAAATGATGTGCCAAATATTAAAATCTGAAAATGTTTGAAGAAGATGCTCTTTCAATGTTGGTACACCTAAACTCCTCTTGCAGAGAAAATCCAGAGGTAATGGGTGGGAACAATAGCTGTTAACTCCACCCTCAACCACTCCCCCACAAGACTACCTGTCCTTGTCAGTGTGTAGAAAACAAACTTGCAGGGCTGACGTGTTTAACTTTAACCGTTATATAGATTTTTTTAATAGAACAGTATAAGATCATTTAAGATAAAATGAGTCTCTAAAACAAGCAAAACAAACCTAAATAAAATAAAATAGTGTGTAGAGTATAACAAAATAACACATGAAAATATATGGTAATCTCCCTAAGTCTGTTATTTATCGATTTATTTTTTGTTAATATTTATTTGAATCTTTAGTTAAGTAAATTTTTGGAAGAGGCAGAATTCAAGTTAATCGTTTTTTTTTGCCCAGTATAGTAGCATGACCCCTCTATTATTTTGTAATTTCTAAACATTCCCATTTTCTGCATTTATTGTTTTATAACAACGATCGTTTTAAGAAGTTTTAAGAGCTGTTACCAGTGCAGCAATTGGTGAATAACTCCAAAAACTCAGTTTTTTTTTTAAATAAGTTGAGATTGAAAAAAAAACTTGAGGAACCTACACACAATTGGCACATTAGTCCCGTCAATGAAAACAAAACGTATATTTCGTCATAGTTTTTTAATTATCACATCGCGGGTGCGCCGAGGACACGTTCCTCATTAATATATCTTGCCCAGACCATCCGCTATCTCTATGCCCATTCACTCTTAAAAAATAAAAACCCAGCTCATAAAAAGGCCACCATACTTAATACTCCATTGGAGTATTAAGAGCAGGGGCTCTGCCACTGCCTCTGCCACCCTCCTACTTGCCACTTAATATGCAAATCTTGTCATAAAATATAGCAATATATAGTGTAATCGAGAAATTAAGATTAAGATTTATTTTATTACCTTACTTGCTTACTTGTACGGAAATTAAGAACTTAAACCTAACTCAGAGAATTGGAGATTGGAGTTTTTTTATTCTTTCTTCTCCAGACAGCGTGCACGCACGCTTCTGTGCCTGTCTTTTTATTTTAGATCTATTTATTTTATTTTGTTTCACACATGTATTAAACCACATTTTTTTAAACACAGCTGAGTTAAGGGACCGTCCAGTTCCAAAACAAAATGTGTGACACACGTCTTTCCCGTTGCTATGGGACTTAATTTAGTAAAAACCAGATGTTTTGTGTAAATAATAAATCCTGCACTTCTTGAATGGGGAGACGGCATTTGCCACATTAAATTACATTCTATGTGAGCGGGCACCTCACCGCGCCCCCCGCCCGGTTAAATACTATACGATTGGAATTTTGCACAGTCCCTCAAGCCTAGTTTCCGTTGACAATGACGCTGTGTTGCATTTTGTATATGGGAGCGGTTTCACCCAAAACTCTGGAACAATAGCCGGTGAAGATGCAAATCGATCACCATGCCCACACAATGCACCTCAGACAACACTAAAACAACCATACGTTGGTGAAAAGGTATCTAGTGATCCTAAAACTGTTTATTTAAACATAATTAAACATTATTTAATTGATTATCTTTTAAGTCAACATAATCAATAAACACAATCTATGCATTCTAGGGTTAAATCACTCAACATCTCAAAGGGAAGTGTGCGCCAATTTCTTTTTCCGTCCTTTTCTAGGATATTTTGTGCAACACCGTGGACATGATTACTGTAATGGAATCGGCTGCAGACTTTTAGCGTCAATTTAGACTAAACCTGATTGCACAGTTCTCAAGCATCATTTAGACGTGGTCGCCCTCACCTGAACTGAAACGGCGTCTTTCAGGTTGTAGCCCTCGACGATCTGCTCTTTCTTATAATGGTCAACAATGTCGTCAACACTGCGGGGAAAAAACGAAAAATGAGAGATTTAATCGCAACAAATATTTGAGAAGAAATCATTAGTAATGTGGATATTAGAGGCATTGATCAGAACAGGTAGAACAGTCTACCAAGTTCACAAAATTGCATTTTATTTTATAGTTTACTGCGATGCAGCCTTAAAAACATTTAATTACATCACCATATTACGATAACCAAAATCGAGCAATAAGATACTTCGTCTCATGTCACGATACGGATATTATATCGATACCATTTCTCTCAGTCCTACTACAGGGTGGCGTAGCAAGTACCACGAACCTGTTGTAGTACCGCCC
Source organism: Zeus faber (assembly GCF_960531495.2). Taxonomy (NCBI): domain Eukaryota; kingdom Metazoa; phylum Chordata; class Actinopteri; order Zeiformes; family Zeidae; genus Zeus; species Zeus faber. Next base: position 19,188,285 of record NC_137203.1, on the reverse strand, counting down.
CCCCATCATATACTGATTGGTGGGGGTCGGGCAGATCTTGAACCTTTGGATGTTTTCATTGGTGCGAAAGAACAGCGAGTAGTCCCCGGGCGTGTTGTCAGAGGGCCGCACCAGGAAACTGCACACCTGGCCCACTGCAGAACCAGGAGAGATAAGGAGGGAGCGAGAGAGCAAAGTAAGGAGATAAGGACAAAGGTGAGGAGAGTGTTGGTGTACGCTCAGCAGTACGTGATGATGAATGGAATTTGAAGCTCCAAACATAATTCATATCGCGGACAGAGGAATACGCGCGTGATAACGTCACCTGTGATTAATAACTGGGGGCCTAATGAGGGGAAGGGAGGATTTGTACCTGTCATCAGCAGGTTGTAGGCCTCCTGCTTGCTGATCTTCCCGTGATACCAGCTGCAAAGTCACAAAGGAGAAAGCGTCAACCACAACAGAGCCACAAACCAGAAGCAGCTCAGTCCGTGTGAACTTCTGGCTCAAACTGAAATCCTGATTTGTCTGGTCAATCATGCGGCAATGGCCTAATGAATTCACTACCAACTGAAGCGCTTCAAGAGAGGTGTTTGGGGAAACTCAACTCAATCAATTTTCTGTTTTCTTCCTCATCTCATGTGCCCAGAGGTACCGTGACATCAGAGAGCTGTTTGACTGAGGAAGTCATCCTGAGATACCCAGAGCGGAAACAATCGACTCATCCTGTACAGCGTTTTGCTGCCGTGCTCTTTCGCTCGCCAGAGCCAAACATGAAAACATCATTTAGAGCCACGGGGACTGTAGAGGCTGCACTGACAGGGACGTAAAAAGCCTCTAATGAGAGGTTGTCTAAAAATATCAACTCAGTAACCATTCACAAGAAAGAAAAACATAAAAAATTAAATAAAAATAAAAAAAAAAGAGGTTCTCAGTTTGGGGAATCCTGGGTTATAGGAAACGTTGCATGCATTGAATGACACTTTGATCTCTTTATTGGATTAATGAAGGAAAATGTGTACTTACACTTTGCCCTCCTGCGGATCCTCTTCCCGCCCCTAAAAAACACAAGACATAAAAAAAAACACCTACCAACAATAATCTGCTCGTGACCCCCGCGAAAATGACAATTTCTTTTAAACCTAGGTATATTTTAAATGAGCCTCTCTCTTAGTATGTCTTAAGATGCCCCTCCTAAAATGATAAGTGCACCCTGTACTGTTGGAATCATACACAGCGGATTTGGGATTTTAATTATCAGGAGTGGGTGGTGTGTCCTACTCTCGGGGCAGTAGAAAACTAAGTGAGAGCTGAGGAGTGAAACAGCTCCAGGCCTGAGAGTCTTTCCAACTCTGAATAAATTAAAATGTATTCTAAGTATTCTAATTGAGATCAAGATCTATTTCCCAAAAGCCCCAAGAATAGTATATAAAGAAAGATCGCAAACCATAAAATTCAGACCCACGTTATGGAATCGCATTTCACAACACAAACACACTAGATAGAAAATGTTCTTGACAGCTTTTGTTGAATACATCACAGGAGGAGATACTAGATCAGTAGATTCAATTTTGCCGGCCATGGGACCGTTCTCACAGATGATTTCAGGGGGCACAGAATGGTTTTTTTTTTATTATTATTATTATTTAATCTGTTTTTCATTCCAAAACTGTCTTGTACAGAGCATTTCTGGCAGTAAGTAAAAACGTGATTCAGAAATAGAGCTGGTTCTTCCGATGCTGAGCTGAGATAGATGACGTAGAAAGCCCTGCTGTATTTGATGGAGGTTTTATTTAGATAAAATTAAATTGTCCTAGTATTTCTAAAACAAAGTACTGATCGGGGACGAATGATAAATTGGGCGAGAGCACCGGAGGCTAAACACTGTTCAATGCGAATATTCGACTATTCGGCAGCAGGGGGCAGGGTTGGTGCTTCCTATAGGCGAGATAGGGGGACGCCTTGGGCGCCATCCCTAGGGGGAGCATGGAGAGAGGGGCGATCGGGGGGGGCGTTTTACACACCTGTCTCTCCTTCCCCGCCGGTACCGACAGTGTGCGCAATAGCCCTCGACGCGCCAAAACAGTGTTTTATTTTAGATGGAGGTTGTTTTATTTTACTTCTCCTCATGGAACGAAACAAGTGCATAGGGAACGGTATGGAACGCAACCGTGCATGATGGGGACACCTTCTCCGTGACTCTCTCCCCGATCGCCCCCTCTCCATGCGTAATGCACAGAAAATAAAGCAATGTTAATTCTACTCTTAACTTGTTTTCGTTTTTCTGTTAAAAATTAAAAAAGAACCGACAAGAGTACCGTTAAAAGCACTGGATCAATAAGCAGTATTGGTAAGAGTAGTGGTACCACTAAAATCTTACGATACCCATTTCTACTGAGCCCACGTCCATGCCCGGACGCCTGCGATTCACATATATAAATATATATTTATGATTCCCCTTATTTATAATTTCTCATTGAAATGTTATCCCTGTGCATTTTGTAAGCTTCTATCTGTTTTATCCTGTTATTGTAATGCGCTGTGACTGAAAAAACAAACAAACTCCAACTGATAATTCGACTTGTCGACGTTCAGGGGGCAGCCCTACTGAACACACATCGGTGGCTTGTTTTTTGAAATGTATAAATACGGAATCGGAAGATTCTTCACATTTGGTCTGGTTGGTTTAGATATCAGAGCTCTCTGAGTTACTAGAAAAGCAGTCAACGCTCAGATCAGCAATGTTGAGAAACTCAGTGTTTACAGAACTTCCTAATCTCGTCCACTGCATCAATATTGGCTGGTGGTCTGTACTCACCACCTCCTCCACCAGATCCTCCACGATGAGGCCCTGCTCCTCTGTGCGCACATTGGTCACCCACATCCAGCCGTCGTCCAATTCATTGTGAACAATAAACATGTCTCCTTTCAGGAAGCTGGGGAAATACGGGGGTCGAAACAGATATCACGGTTATAAGCCCCAGCAAACCCAAACATACTGTACATTCCTTAAAGGTTTATATAGAGGATGTCCATATGCATTCAAATATTTCATCCTACTAAATAACCAACATTCAGTAATCTCTAAAAGTTTGAATTTTGGACTTAAAGCAACACTATGTAATTATTTTACTTAAAATAACAGCTTCCAAATGATTGATGGTACACTGACTTGATATATGGAGAATGGCACCTCTTACCATTCTCACCCACCCCCCCAAAACTTGTACTATTGTACTATGTAATTTCTGTGTTTGGGTACGAAACCGCCGGAAAAGTCTCTTACGTTTTACAGCACTACGTCACTTCCTTGATGTTTGGCTTCAGTAGTAGTGTTTATTTCCCCTGGTAAAATTGATATGTGTATATATAAACTTGCCGGTCAGAATGTCCAATAATAATGCTCATACAAAATGTAGCTGGCTTGGCCCGCACCGGCACTCACTTTGATTGCGCCACGGGGTTTGCATCACCCTTGTGCGTGCGTCTCTCTCCCCGCGGCTACGGGGGAGCCGTGGTCTGAGTGCTCGCTGAAGCGCTCAGGTTCGTGCAAGGGGCGCTGTAACCTAAGTGTACGTTATATCTGCGTTTGTAACAGACTGTTATTGAAACGTGACCGATAAGGTTCAAATTTGTCACAGGACAAAGTTTTATGACAATGGTGAAAAGTTCAATTGCACTCAGAAACTGTAGGGACGTCAAATCCCAAATACTAAAAGTTACGTAGTGCTGCTTTAATGTTATGAACTTTTGGGCTGAGGAGGAGAAGAGCTTTGCTGATGATTGGGATTCGAGCACAGTAGCACTCAACAGCCAGTAGGTGTCTCCTGTGAAACACCAAAGATTTTGTGTGTGAAGATTGCACGTCTTTACATCCAGTTAAGCCTGTGGTTGGTGAGTGGACACCAGGTCATGTTTCACTGTGAAGGTTTGCATCCAGACAGATGTTTATCAGATTTGGGAGACCGGGGGATAGCCGGGATTCATCGGTAAGTGTGTCTGTTGTAAATGAATGACAGGGACAAGACTTTATTTTTTGCCTCCACTCGCTAGTCGGATGATGTGCTTTCCAGTCTGCTCTGAGGGATATTGCAGGTCTGGATGAATACTTAACTTGCTATGTTCGTGTTGAGGAATCATATCAGAACAAGGCCGCCCTTTGTGAGGCAAACAATCTCGCTGAATATTTCAGGAATACAACATGTCACATTTGTAGCTCAAATGCTGCTCGTGGCAATGAAACCCGCCCAGTGCCCAGCGATAGTAAATTCAATATGTAAAGAGGGGGATGAGGAAATATCCATGAAAAACAAGTGAGTTGATCATGAAGACAGGCAGACACACAGAGGAAACCGTAAGGAAACTCACCTGATCTCATCGGTGTCGGGCACTTTGGTGTATGGGAGTATGGCCCTGACTCTCCTCCTGTCTTCTACAGGCTGTGGAAACATCCAGGGGGAATATCAAATCGCACCCGAAACTCCTGAAACTTAGTCCTGAAACTCCCAACGACGCCCAAACACACAAACCAAACCTCAACTACCAATCGAATAGCATAGTAGAAAGATTCCGTCAGGGAAATTTGACATTACCCTTCCTATGCTAATTTGCCTTAAGCAATAAGAAATACTGCCTGAAAGCAGAGGATGAGGGGAAAAAGAGAAAAAAAAAAAATCAGTTTTCTGTGTACACAAAGTTAGTGAATGCAAATCGATTAATGATTGCCTCACGTTCCAAGTCTTTCAATTGCAACTTTTCTTAAACTTTCAGTAATTTTATTTTGACAATAACAAATTCTTTAATCATGTCAGGGGCTGAGTAATGTGCACTATCTTACAATTGTGATCAGATGGCTCACGATACGATTCTAAACTGATATATTGACATTCATCATATCATACATGAGAACTGCTATGAACTCTTCAGTATAACATTTGACATATATACAAATTCAGTCTAATACAGAATTTAAATATTTCAATTCAATGTGACTATAGTGATATTTAATATAAGCGGTAAATGGTTGCATAACTTCCAAACAAATTTGATCAGATTTTTTTCAAATTCATTCAGAAATCGAAACAACAGAATTTAATTGGATGACAGAATTTCTTCTTTTGTTTTTGTAACCCAGCCCTGCCGGCCACAGCTATACAGTATATTTTGGGCCAAAAAGTCATCCTCACCTCTGGGGGCGCCACAGGAGAGAGCAGCTTCTCTCCCTTCAGCAGACAAGATACATAGCTGTAGTAGCCAATCAGGTCGGACAGGGAGGAGAACCGCCGCCCGCCGATATAGTAGTCCCCACACATGGCAATTATCCTATTGAGAGGAAGCACAAGCGTGACAAAGAACAGTAGCGTTTTTGTTAAATACAGGCCGATAGCTGTACAGGGAAGGCATAACGACATATGAAAACATAATGGCCGCACTCATCTTTCAATTAAATTAACTAACTCGTGCTTCTAACATCCCCTCTGCACATTGCTCATTCTGAGATGCGAATAAAAAGCCTTGTGAAGAAGTACAAAAAGCAACCCGGGACACAATAGCACTTAAACAACGGATGCCGGCTTTAACTGTCAATAGAAAAATAACGTTATAAGGTCGCCCTACTGCATTATACCGTCCTGGCCCAGGTAATTGTCCTTTGCAGTTCTGCTAAGAGCCTGGAAATTGCTCCGGTGAATGATGACAATGACATTGTAAAAGCACGGCTCTGTGTCAGCTCTCAGGAAAGGAAGCCTGTTTGCTCAAATGTTGAGTGGATGGGATTGCAGGGTGAAAACAAACACATTTTCTGCTACTGCTCACTTGCTGTGGGGAGCCGTGTTTACAAAGCTGCACCGCTAGATGATGGAGGGAAACTGCTGTTATACTATGGAAGTAGCGTCGAAGCAATGATAGCCGTCTTTGGGGAGGACCTGACAATGGCTAGTACACATAGTTTCCATAAAAATCAATCCACTAATCAAAGTGATACTATGATTTATTTTATGCCAATTAAAGAAATATAACACCAATTCTGCGCATGCATTAAAACAAAATGAAATCAACTCTTCCACTCTTCTTGTTTATTACCAGCCTCTAAACTTACAGAAGATCTCAAAGTCTTTAAAACGTAAAATATTTAAAATGTAAAGATCTATTTTAAGAGATCAGATATCAACATTTCAGCTATTCATTAACTTGTTGGGACTGGGAGACACGGATACATCTCTCTTGGACAGTCGGCTGCTGATGGAGGCTACACAGCTATAAAAGGAAAAAAAAAAAAAAAAAAAAAGATATCCTATTGAGGTGTGGGGCCACTCAATTAACCTTATGTTTATAATTCCTTTAGAGAATGACTCCAATCTCCCGGCACAGATGATATCATGTGTCTCTACAGTGTGTGTGTGTGAGAGAGAGAGAGAGAGAGAGAGAGAGAGAGAGAAAGAGAAAGAGAGAGAGAGAGAGATTTATTTGTCCCTCAATTAGCTGAAGCCACAAAGCAACTGAGGCTGTAATTCTAATGCTCTGCCGTAGAGTACATTCAGCTGTAGAGCTAATGCACTGTTAAAAGTATGATATTATTAGTCTGGACAAGACGTAGACAGGCAGACACTGTCTAGCTCTATCCTTGAGAAGGCGAAAAAGAGCGCGAGAGAGAGAGAGAGAGAGAGAGAGAGAGAGCAAGACAGCAAGAGAGAGAACCGTGTATCCTGATGTACAATTAAGACCTAAAGTGATGTAACAGCTTCATTGAACGATAGACAGGTTGTGAGGCCCAGATCTAACTCTCTAAAACCAAATATGTCAGAGAAAATGGGAGAGCTCGGTCTCCCCCCACATGTTCTCCAGTATGGCAGCGAGTAGTTTGCTCAGCCTGCACATTGGCCATTTTCAATGGACGAGGGAAAGCAAAAACCTTCCTTTGTGTTTACAAAGAGCGCACAAATGAATATACACACTTAATACATTTCTATCAAATAAATATACATACTTGTTTATATAAATATGCATTCTTTTTACTGGGACCCACCTGAAGTGGTTGACCGCGCTGGTCACGCTGAGGAAGGACAGGACGAAGGAACCGGGCCGCCGGTCGCTCTCCCTGATGAGGTAGCTGCCGGGCTCCTTGGCCTGACGCAGCCTCTCCTCGGCGATGGTCCGGTCTAGCTTGCCATGGTACCACCTGGGATGGAGGGGGGGAGAGAGAGAGGTAAATTCCCAGCCATTTTTTTTCCTGCAGGGAGTGAGCTAAATGTTTTTATTTTGTGTTTTGTTTGTTTTTGTTGATGCCTTTAAGCAGCGACGTGCGCGCAATTAGACACAATCCAGAACACATCAGTGTTATACAGAGGCGCGCTTCAGGTTGTCACTCGTGCCAATTCAAAACAAGAAACGAGTGCTCGTGAAAGGAACGTGGATCTTAGTGTCGCCAAAGCAATCAGTCTAATTGGCCGGGAAGCACAGATTTGCTTGATGCAATAAGCACACTATGAATAATTCAGTCGCGTAATGAATAAATGAATCAATGTACTGTTGTGTCTTTCTTTCTTTAATCCGCCTCTCATTCGAACCACACAAGACACAAAATTATCCTTGCATCAAGGTCACATACATTTCCACTTTTAGACGTCCGTCTACATGGACAGAAACCCTCTTGGGTTAATCCCAACAATGAGATGAATGAATGAAAGGAATTCAAGCAGAGAAGATACCTAATCACAACAGCAGCAGGATTTATGTGTTGGTCGGGCAACGTCAATACCAGTTGATAATTGTAATATACCCGATGCGGAAATATACCAGATGAAACAAGTGTGTACCTGAGTTTGACTAAATGTCTCTTTGCACTGTGCGGCGTTTTCAGGGCCCTCTGACACAACAGACGCAGGCAGAGATATTGCGAACACACCAGTTTATTGTCGAGAGTGGGCAACATGGAACAAGCTGGGAGCAGATGGAACATTGTCATGACAGAGGCTCTCCTCCTGTGTGTGTGGGGATGGGTTATTTAGCGTTTTTTCTGTGATTACTCTGATGGGCAACAGGTCTACAGCCCTACTGCTCCTGGGCCCAATTACCTAGACCCAAGACAGGTGTGGCTGCTTAAACCACACCACCCACATGTATGTACAACTATGAAAATAAGTGATAAGGGAGCCTCAGAACCGGAAAGGGCACAAAAAAGGTGCAATAACGGCTCTAAAATGACAGGAAGCGTAAAAGGCAGTCACGCTTTCTATGAAGCTTCCAACACAACCATTACAGCTTCACTGCTTTCTACATTAAACAGGAGCTTTTGCAGATTAACATTTCAGCAGATGGGGCTGGTCTTGACAGGGGGCTTGTCAGATGGGGGAAAACTTCTCCAATTTTAAGCAAATAGCACCTCTCAGAACAGTTGGGGAAAAAAAATCCAACAGCGAGAAGACGAACGAGGTGTTCAAGTAGATTCTCCTCACAGGAGACATTCAGGGCTCCATCTAAATAAGGTGTGCAGAGGTCTTCCACATGTTTAAAATAAGTAAATAAATATATAAGTCAAATTAATAAATAAAAGCAAGAGGGGGTGGAGATGAGGAGAGGGAGTGTTAAGTGTCCATAGGGAGGACCTCAGGGGACAGACAGAAGGATGAGCATGGCATGGTGGAGGACTGACAAGTGGGTGAGTTGGTGATGGAGAAGCAGAGCGAGGCCAAGCAACGCTTCGGGGAGAGATACAGCGAGGAGGGGAATGACTGAAGACTGGAGAAAAGGGACATGAGAGCTGAGGAGAGACGGGAGGTGTCCTGTAACGTTATCCTGTAATGCGTGACATCTGGGTTATAAATACTGTATTACGCTATAATATGATTAAAATGGGTCATGCCGTGGCAGAGGAATAGGGGTGTCATGAATCATAAACGGTGGGGAAAGGGGGTTTTATGCCAGCTGGGATCTCTTCTGTGTTGAACTATCCTAAATAGTTAAACAGAGAGGCCAAATTCCTGCCTGCAAATGGACAAATGGGAGTGAAAGGCAGCACGACTGACAGGGAGAAGCTGGAGTGGAACCAGGGTTTCAGAGGACTTCTTTTTTTTTTTTTAAACCCATTTTATGTTGATGTTTGAAGATGAATGTTACATGTTGGATTTTCACAATAATACAATCTTCTAAAATTGCTACTACACAACAAAGGACATATCATTTATTACATTTCACTGCATATATGTATGGAAGTATGTATATGTATGTGACAAATAAAAAATCTTGAAATCTTGAATCAAACAATACAGAAGATCATTTTGATTGTAATGATCTATTCAAAATAAAATAAAAAAATGAATGGCACTGTTTTCAAAATGGGAGAGGGAGTGAGTGTCCGCACGTGCAGCGCGAGTGCACCTGCACTGCACAGCGCCGGCGGCCCGCAGTGTGCGCTGCTGCAGTTTCACTTTCTCACCTTGCGTGCTTGAAAATAGCAAATTGGCGATTCGGAGTGTCTCACGAAACCCTGCGGTGCAATGGAAGTGATGAAAGAGCCCATGAAAATGGATTCGTACATTTACTCATTTATATATTTATTCATATATTTCTGTGAAAGGGGCTTAACAATAAGAATAGCCATCAGTGCTGAAAAAAAAGTTTAAATCGAAGATCTAATCAAAACCTTGAAATTGAAAGTCAAATTGAATCGTGGATTTGGTGCATCATGAGACCCCTACTAGAAGAGTCTATAAAGTTAAGAAAAGTGCATTACCTTACTGTAATGCAGCATTAGACTAGATTTACATACTATATTACAATATTATATACCAAAATCCCAATAAAAAATATCTAGTCTCATGTCACAATATTGCCATATTACTCACACACATTTGTAGAGATTCCTCTCTTAACTTGTCCAGCTAGCTGATGGCCAGTGGAGTGCATTGTTAAACGAAGCGCACATCAGCGTGAATCAGGCCAGACTACAGCAGAGCTGTAGGTTGAGGTGCGGGAAAAGCTGCGTAGTGAAATGAGGTTTCATTTTAGACGCCACTTTGTCATCATTTCGCATTTATGTCAGACTGCCATCACGTGTGGGTAAAACCACACAGTTATCTAGTGTTTTTATAGCTGAAAATCTAATTTGGATGGCTGAACAGCTAATTGCAAGTGTGTGTGTGTGTATATATACATACATATATATACATACATATATATTTTTTTTTTATGCTTGAGAATGCCTGTTTCTCAAATGTTACAATACATTTTTGATTGAGGAATACAACATGCATTTTGTTTTGTGTATATCATAAACAATATTTTGCTTTTATGTTATCAATTAATTGACAATTGAATAGAATTCAAACCGACATCTCAATCAATCATCAATTTAACACAATTTTCAAATCGCAAAGCCTGCGATGAAAAAAAAAAAAAGAAAAATGTTTGGGTTTTTTGTGTGCTACACAATCTAACCAATAGGGCTGTCCGGTGCCGGCTCTTCTTATAGGCAATATACACCCGCCTAACTGCTCGTGCTGCCCCCCCGGTGAGACCCGGGGGGCAGCACGGTGCACTGTGCACAGCAGGGTGTGCTGCTGGCAGAGTCCGGAACACCTGTAGAGTCCGGACAGAGACTCTTCGAGAACACTGCTTCTGTCTGTTTTTTATCTTATTTTTTTATTTTATTTAATGAACATAACGCTGTCCCTGAGCACACGGAGTGGCGCTCCGTTGTATGTTTCATAAAAAATAATACATTTCTGGTGAATGTACTGCATGCACGCCATAAACCACTCGTGCTCGGCCAAAGTGTGAATAAATTCTTGAGAGGCGTTAACGAATTATAGAAGTCAACCTAAAAGCCTCTTTTCCTACCAGCACTTTAAATGTAGGCTTGAATAAATATTTTACAGACCTGAGCAGAAAATGTGTGACTACTGTCTGGTTACTTGGAAAGTCAGAGGTTCTGGGTCACAAGGAATGGGCATTCTGTCTGGCACATACCACCCACCCCCCACACTACAGCGCAAAAAAAACACTTGTTAAAAGTCATTGGCGGAGAATCAATTGTGTCAAAAACAAACATGACATATTGCCAGCTGGCTCAATACACAAAATACTAACGTTCAAACTAAGCCAACAGAGTGAAAGCGACCATATCCCCTGACACAAAGTCAATAAAGCAAATTGATCACTGTCCTGTAATTACACCCTTGACTTCAGGTTAAATGTGACCTACAAGAGGACGTTTATGTACTCAGCTGTCTGGCTGATGGGATAGGGGCAGGAGAATGTGTAAAGCCAGCGAGCGAGCTGTTGTGATAAATGGACTACGAACACCGGCTGCGACAGCGGTGATAGGAAGCGCTGCCTTTATCGGGCTGAGGAATGCCCCATCGTGTTGGTGCATGAGCAGCAGGGTGACGCTCTGGAAACAAACCACCTCTATGCACAGCGTGTGCAGTTAAATTCAAGTACAACCCGATTTGAATGGTTTGGCCAAACACTGCAAGGGCTGTACCTTATAAACTGTATTTTAGCAACTAACACCAATCTAAATCATGACAATGGAAATGCTGCCACATAAAAGGTATATTTAGAAAGCTTAAAGTAGCACTAATAAGCTTTTGTCACTTGCCAGCCCCCACCCGTCCAACCAAAACAGAGTCAACTTTATTTTAACACTAGAAACCCAGTCAGACACTAACACTTCTTCTTTCTACTGGCATTTCTGAGAAACAAGAAAAAAAAGTGTATTAGTTTCTCTACGACAGTGATAGCAACAAGTTGGTGCCACACTGCTGTCTGACTGTCCACAAGAAGCGAGGAAAGGAATGCTGAAGCAAAAGCAAACAGTAGTGCAGCTGATCTAGATATATATAGTTTATTTCCTGGAAGTTCCACCTCTGCATGGCTGTTATTTTATCATTCATGGGGCAGGACATGACCCTTGTGTTGAGTTTTTAAAAGCAGACAGAAAAGGAGGACAAGAAAAAGGAGGGGGTGAGGAAAGATGGGGGCAGACCTGAAAAGGTACTTTTAGATTTCCCTCTTCTGACTGAGTGCAGAACACATGTCTTACTGTGATGTGATTGAGACAGACAACGTCTCTCAATCTCCATCCCACTGCCCCCGTCCGTCTGCCTCGCTGTGTCTCTCATTAAGCCCCTTTGCGAGCATCGCCTATAGCCTCCCTTTCGTTCTCCTTGTTTCCTTTCTTCTGTCTCTACGGATGCAGCTCTGCTCAAATATCTCCACAGACGTGCTGTCGGCCCCCATCAGCGTCAAAACGTAATGAAATCCCATTACTTTGTATCAGCCGCTTGCCAACTAAGGCAGAGCTCCCGGCCAACAGCAGGGGTGAATGAAACAGACCTTATTTACACCATCGTCACTCACTAAATCCTGACATTGGCAACGTAACACAATATAAATCCTATCTTCAGCGATTTTGCTGTCTGCTGTGTGAGGTTTATTATATGTGTGACTTGACATCCGACAACTCTCACTGTGATGTCAGTGACTATATACAAGGTACAAGCTTGGGTGGGCATTTTACAATATAAACAATATTGTTCAAAGTGCAATTTGAAAGTCAGTAAAGTCATTTTTGCCACGTTTGACATAGATACAATACATTTTGACAACGCAATTGTAAATCTTTCATTGAGAACATTTTTGTCAACCCCGACCTTAAAAGCATAGCTATCAGGCTAACTGAAACAGACAAAGATACCTCCAGCACGGCAATCTAATCCTGAATTTAGTTGAACATCCTCTTCAATCATCACAAAAGTATAATTTACCACAATATAATATTGGTGAAATTATTAATTATTTGTGAAATGTGTTAAATAGGTCAAAATGTGACTCCTTTTTAGATTAGACTTTTAACAGTATAAAGGCTGGCAAATTCTTGCATGACCTTGCAACCCTAACCACAATGCAATTTTGTACAAGCCTTTTCTAAAACCTGGGAGATGGAGAGCATGTGTCATATTTATTCGGAAATGAGTTTCTTTATTCCAATGTATGACTCAGTGAATAAGACACATTAAACATAAAAGTACATTGTTTAACAAAAAAAATGTAGATGGTCTAAAAATTGTCTCATAACATTGATAAATGTGTAACATTTTAACTTTAATATACTAAATTTAATGAAGATTTAATTTACATTAAATATTTAATAAAACATTTTTATATTGTAAAATGTCACTTTCAAGTCATACCGCCCAGCTACATTTGAGACGTTTTTTTTTTTCCCCCCAAATAAAATTGATCCATTGTCGTCTGAAGTAATGTTGATACAAAGACAGGACTAAAAAGACAATAATTAAGGTGAAAGTATTCATCTTAAAGTCTATACACAACATTAAAAACACCTCCAAAAATACCTCCCCAAACTGCCAAAAAGAAAATCTATCACGACACTGAAAGCAAACTCCTATACAAACACAGAGACACAGGACAAACAGCTGACGGAACAGGAGGTGAGTCTGAGTTGTCGGCAGGAGGAGGAGAGGCATGGAATGGGATGGGGAGATGAGGTGATGGGAAGCCGAGAGGACTCGATGCCCCACTTACGCATAATTCGCCCTGTGCTGCATCTCTTCGTGGCTTTCCCTGAAAATCTCACAAGATGCTCCCACTCCGCTGCTTCCAAGGCGGAAAGTAAGTTGGAGTGCAAGGGACGACGTGAACGCACCAGTTTAGAAAGCGGGGACTGCGCGAGTCTAAATCCTTTCCAGGCGTGTTGCCGTGACCCAGCTGTGGAACCAACATGCTCGTGCGCGACATCAACGGACCTGGAGAGTCTGGACTGGAGACGCAGGAGACACACGGCGCCGTTGGGGTCGGACCCACGGACGCCGGGAGGAGACTGGCTCGTGAATCAGGCAAATAAGAGTTTCCTCATGCTGCTCTTGGTCTGAGACGGGAGGCTGACTTCTATGGACCATAGCCCTTCACTCTGTCATTGCTGTGACTCTCCACCCCCCCCCATGAAGACACCAATAATGAGAATGCTGTAAATTGTTTCCTGAAGCAGTTGAAGATTGGGAGTGGGGAGTGGCTTTTTTATACACGTCCCCTGCCCTAACACTGCTCATATTTGACCCAAGAAAGTTTGTCATCACAGTTGATACAGACAGACAGACTGTTTTAAGAGCTTTCTGTTTCACCAACGCTTTTAGTGAGAATAAAGCACAAATGGCATCTCTCCTCCCACAAGACAGCAGGAGCAATGGTGAAAAAGGTGAGCGAGACATTCTTTAAAATTGCTTAAAAAGTGGGAATGAAGAAATGTGCAGCCCGTCATGATTTTGTCATATAGCGCCCATGCCTCATGATACACTGTGAAAAAAAGCAATCACCATGATCTAAAACAAATGACCTGTATTGACCCTCAACGCAGCAAACATACACCTGGTTCCAGCAAACCTTTAATTTTGAAATCAACTGCTGTGGAGCCTCAACACTGAAACCCACACCAGTCGCACCCATCTCCTCCTCAGAATTATTTTGGTAAATGAACAAACGCCAAAACTTCTAATGTAAACAGTGTGTGGGTTTATGTGCAAACCGTCCATTATGCAAATTGTGTCTTTTAACTATTTAGGTATTTTTGTTGAGCCCAAGTTTCCACAGTGGAAAAATAAAATAAAAACAGGGAACCGTAGTATTTTGCAGCAGAGGCAGAAACCGTTGTGTTTAAGTACCACTGCTTGTTACCTCCATCAGAGCAGGACGAATTGGACAATGGATGGAGGAAATCAGAAAAAGACCATCCGCGCATCTATAACACCGCTGAGTCTGAATGTTTTGTTATGCGTCCGTCGAGCTGGGCTGACAGGCAAACCCGCTACCTTGCTAAGGTAGGTGATTTGAAAGTGACATCAATGGAAGACAAGCAATCGCTTTCTTGGGAAAGAATTTAAAGAAGGTAGTGAGTAAAAATCACATAACCAAGGTTTAGGGACAGATATGATAGGTTTTTAGTTAATACAAAACAATTGAATGCTCTATTAATTTTACTTGAAATGTATTTTATTGCTAGAATAATTTCTTAGTCCAGTCAAAACTTGATGGGTTCTGCCAGGAAATGGTGATAATCATTAGAAATGAAGGGTGTCACGGTTCTCCAAATCCACGATTAGATTTGACTTTCGATTTAAATGTTACGATTCGATTTATTTAAACTTTTTTTCCCCCAGCACTGACGGCTATGCCATTGGTAGAATATTGAGTCTTGATTTGTAAAGAAAAACACTTTCTCAATAAGTAACTTTTATCTGAATATTAAGAATTATAAATAATAACAAAAACATGAGAATATTAACGGAACTAAACAATTAAGAGCTTTGCCAAAACTATAAACAATAAGTTACTTATTACACTATGTTTAAGTTACTCAAAATAAGCCCAGAAAAATGGATGCTATTTTTGCCAAAAGGGAACGCTGGTCGTAAAAGGCAAGATCGCCCTGATCGCAAAGCAAATACAAACTCTAGATGTGTTTAATTTACTCTGTTTCCTGCTGCTGCTCTGCTCTGTAGCAGATCGCAGATCGCTCCTGAAAAATCCCGTCCGCGTTCTCACGGCCCAGTGGCAATTGCCCCGCAGTCCGGTGCGAAACCAATCTTAATGAAAGTCGGTTCAGAGCCGGGCGAGCCGCAGTCCACACCCCCCCCCCCCCCCCCCCCAGCGCACACTGCATTTGTTTACCGGCGGATCTTGATCGCCCCAACATGGCGACCATGTCGGACAATATTACCCACAAAAATACAGGGAGAATCGCCAACACCTGATTGTAATTTCAAAGTTCGAAATCGAATGCTCCTTTCGATCTATTTTCAATCTCGAATCGCAATCGTGACACCGCTATTAGAAAATACAACACAATGACGACGCTGGCAAGTGTCCTCTTTTATAGTAGAATTTTTGTTTTGGTATTGAGTATTTTGCTGCATAGGTATCAAAAACCAGATTTTGTTATTGTGACCACCCTATCCTGTACTCTTAGAAGACAACAACAAAGAGTGACCGGGTCTTCAGGGGAATTCAGGCGAATAGCATTTAGTTCACCTGGCCTACAAACTCTGTCTGTAGTCTACTATAGTACACATCTAACTTAGAGTTATAATGGCTGCAGACTGCAGAGTAACCAACTAATTGATTAGTCAACAGAGCAAAAGCAGAGAGCGATTCAACCCAAATCCTTGACTATTGTCAGACTCAAGTAAAATGCTTTGGAGGATATTGCAGAGCCCACAATGAGTAGCTAGCTCAGAAGTATTGAAAACAGGATGCAGGAGAGAAGCGGCAGGGCAGCGTGGGTATTGGAGGGGCATGACAGGACATTGCGTAAGATGTTGGAAATGCATGGAAACCCTAGTCTTTGCCTTATCAATGCATAGGATAGAACCTTGTATGAGCATGACTCATGACTTATATTCAACAGAGGGCTCCAATAACCAACTAGACACAGCCTGAAATTATAGTACTTGTAGTTCACTCAATATCATTCATCAGTGAGGCTATGCAGCCTGTATTATGATGACTACAATAGTGTCCATAACTATACAATTAGCAACAATTAAAATATACTACTTTATCCAAAAAAAAGTGTACATCTTGACCAGGGGAGTGATATGTTTAACAAAGAGCAAATATTTTTGCAAAAGCAGCAGTAGCCTATGGGCCTGTGTTTGGGTTTTTTTGTGTGTTTAGTTTAGAGCATTGCATAAATTTCAAAGGCTTAGACCAGAAAATTACAGGCATAATTCTAATTGCTAGGCTCACTAGTCGTCAAATCTGTGTTATGACTGAGTCAATCCTATTAATAAGACCCTGCAGTGTTACATAAGTGGTGTTGCCAGAGAATGGCCAAGTTTGGCAAGGTGAAGTGATCCCTGTGCATCTGCCGCACATCACAAAGGCCAATTCTGGAGCGAAGGTGCTCAGTTAACACTTCAGCTCAAGAGGCGTTTCCACAGCCAAGTCATTCAGTCTGGCAAACTCATTCACACAACCACCAAATCGAAATTTTCTCTTGCTCCCTTTCTTCCCTCCACTGCCACCTCCTTCTGGAAACCACTTAGGGCTCAAAATCCTCTCTAATCTTCGTGGAAACTCAAAATCAACGACTGCTTTCCCAGCCTGTTGTTTGTTTTAGCTCAGGCACTGGACCAGTGTTTTCTAGGGCCAGTGGTGGCGAACACCACAAGGCCACCTAACAGTGCAAATCTCTGTCACACTGGTTTTATGATAACAGGGTTTGTTAGTGAGTCCACATTGTACATAGGTGTGAATGATTCAGTCTTCTATTTGTGTCTTCTGCTCATTAATCCATGCACAAACAAAGGAACACATTGCCCGTCCTGTTTCTCAACAATATTCTACAAAAGCGCTGAGTTGAGTGAGTCCTGACAAGTCTGAAAGACAGCATGGGACCACTTCCAGTTGCTCTTGTTGGTCCTCTCATTTGGATTATTCAGACCAATAACAACCTTGCTGACGAGGCAGAGGAATTACAAGCCTCTAAAAAATCTGACAATCACCCAGCGAGTGACTCACTCAAGGAGGATAGTAATATACAGCCTTTGAGGTTATTTTAAGGGCAATTGTGAAAGCAAAACTTCATCTATTCTAGATGGAAAAGAGATGAAAGCACATGGGAATAATCTATAGCTCATGCACGTTGAGTTTT
>NC_137203.1:19153135-19165635 GCF_960531495.2 Zeus faber | reverse complement strand
GCTAATCTACTTTCCCTTAAAGACAGAGGACCACTCCTCATACCTGCTGAGAAGTGTGAAGGAAAAAAATCTGTGCGCGTGCATGCATGCGTGCGTGCGTGCGTGTGTGTGTGTGTGTGTTTGTCAGAAGGGCCGCCCCATTGTTCTGCTCTGTTACACTGTAACTGGGTTGTCAGGATGAGGGTTTGAGAAGCCGAGGGGTCTGATTGGGTGTCAACTCTCATCCATATTCATAGTAACATTATCATAAAGCCTCATTCAGCAGGACCGGCCATCAAAAAGACAGCGCTGCGCGGCGTAATTGTTCTTCCTTCCTAAAGCCTTTGAAGAGGTTGACAATTATCTGTTCAGAAGGTTATTTGAAGGCGCGGCTTCCATTGTTAAACATGAGCTGTGAAATTGACATATTTTTCACGGCGTGTGTAATAAAACACGGTGGAAGGAAATCACTCCCTTCATTAAATCGGATCCAACCGTCTCCTGAATATAATTCCCTGGCGTTTGACCAGATCCCTATGAGTGATGTGGAATATATATATTTTTTGCATCTGTTCACTTCATTGATTCAGGCCGACAAGCAGAGTCTGTCTGACCAGGCGGCCTCTGGTTGAAGTGCTTAAGTGACCGACGTTCTTAAGTGAACACACACTTTCGCTCATGGACCCCTCGCCAGTTTACCTTTCCCTCCCAAACTGCACCGGGGACACTTTGCCATCGTCACATCGGGAGTTTCAGTGAATAATTCACCAGATTAACATCAAACTTTAACCAGAGAAAGTGCATGGCGCATGGGGTAAACACAGTGGACTTCCATCAGAACTTAATAGGGTGTTTTTTTGTTTTTTGTTTTTAAACACTAAGAAATATCATGCAAGCATGGACTAGAGATGTAGCTCATAGATGATTGTCTGTACTTGAACATATTCTATGAATTTAACCTTAATAGAATAAATCAGGCATCGGGATATAATTATTACTTACACTGAACACACACACACACACACACACACACACACACACATACATACATACATACATACATACATACATACATACATACATACATACATACACACATACATACATACATACATACATATACATACAGTGAATACAAGAAAATATGCATATAAACTTTATTCATGTATTTTGTATTATGTTGTATATTTATAGACATGAATATTACAGTTATAGCTATTTATATTTGTATAGGTATTTAAAGTGTTGATATTTTGATATTGATATTGATATCATTATATCAATATATATATATATATATATATATATATTTATAGACAGGTGATACAGGCAGACTAGCTGGATCACTTACTAATGCAGTAGAATGTTGTTATTAAGCATGATGCCTGCATGCACAGCAGCAGAACACTGGCCTGTATGCACCATGCATACACATCCGCTCCCTGCTTTCTGGAGGTATTTACATTCTATCCTGTTTGCTATGTTGGCGCCCTTCATAGTCCCGGTTCACTTACTTACTAGTTTTACTTTTAACTCTATGTAGCTTTAAACACTAAGTGGGAGCCATTCCGTGAATGGTGCCATTTGGGGCCACACCATTTAATGAAGTCTATAAAACAAAATAATCTGCTGGCATGTTTGCCATGCTAAATTCTATTAAAATGCATTGCCATCAGAATTTGGTTATTTTCAGAAGTAAATCTATTTCCCCATCCACACAGTACATATTAATAAAAGATAAAAACATTACCTTTAATTAAAATACGATCATTTATTTGTGTCCCTCAGTTTTGCTTTCCCTCGCCACACCAAATGATTTTCCCTCCAAAATGAATGATTTGCTAAATAACAAAAATATGAACGAATAACATGCTATATGTGACATCATACAGAGCAATTCAAACTCTGGTAAATTATGATATTATTTTATTACTGATAATTTGATGTTTTATCATGTCTGATGGGGTTTGTCCAGCATAACCTATCCACCCAGTCACTAATAACAGAGAGTTGAATAGAACCGTTAAAAAAATAATAATAGTCTTGGTAATATTTATGAATTAAATAAGATATTTTTGAGCAATATATTTATAATGTTATTGATGATGTTGTTTACTGCAAATTATTCCCTAATGAATTTCACCTTGAGTAGATGATTTTGCGGTGGCGGCCATTTTGAGATGAAATCTTCCACCCCACCATAATGCATCGCACATGCACGTAATGCGTGTGCGATGGATGATAAAAAAAAAAATAAGGCTTTTGTGCCTGAGGTTGGTAAACATGTTCTCTGGGAAGTTTAACATGTATATTAAATTATGAAATATAATTATAATTTTTTTTTTTAACAATTCGGAAAAAACAAAGGCCAAATGGCACCCAGCTCATGAAACATTATTTCCTGCGCCACAAAAAGTAATTCTGAACAAATCTGTGTGGGTGCAGTTCCCAAGAGGGGAGTGAGGACGAGGAAGTAAGGAAGGAAGGAAGGAAGGAATGCAGCCGCAGCAGTAGACTGATCAGAAGTCAGTTTATATGGAGGTGTGCGCGCTAGAGACCTGCATCTTCCTTTCTCTGTTGACCTCGTTTTTGGTTACCTTTGGCCCCTGTCGTCTGCACATGAAACGGATTTGCCGCTGCCGTGGGGGAGTGTTTGTCCCCTGTATTGTACTGTATCTCCTGGGGCCCCCACTGGGAGCCTAACAGATGGAGAGAGAGGACTCCACCGCTCTTTACGGATCGCCACAGGTTGTATGTACAATGCACACGTGTGTATTTGTGTGTTTGCGTGTTTGTGTGTCCGCTGGCGTGCAAATTAGCCTATTTGAATAGGACTAAGATTAAATAGAAAAAAATAAAAAAATAAATAATAATAATAATAATAATAATAATAATAATAATAATGAGATTTTTCCCCCCTCAACAGTGCAGAAAAATATACATTTTCATCATCCTTAAATTTGTTTCCCTCGCATTTTCTGCGGTCCTCCTGTCGCCGTCGTCCATGAGAGGATTCTTTTGGAGAATCTGACCGAAGATACAGTGCACTCCGAAAATAAAGCAGAGCGCTTTCACTGTTGTGGAGAAAGCTGTTTCCCCCTCTCTCTCTCTCTCCTTTTTTTTTTTTTTTTTTTTGGAGGGCGAGCGAGCGGGGGAGTTTGCAGCTGCCACTCGATGGCACATATGGGCAGAATGCTGAGGGTGGTGGGGGTAGTGCACATGGCCTCCTCAGTCACTCTGGAGAAAAAAGATGGCGGAGGAAAGTGGGTTGCTGCTCCCACGTGCAGGAGTTTTAGCGTCCATTAGGCTGTTCTATCACTGTTATAACACTGTAGGCTCTGTGGTAATTTGGTAAGTACACTGTAATAATTTATACCTTATACATCTATATCCATAATTTATCCTGTGCGTAGAATTGCACTGCTCTATATTTTAATAGTTCTGGCTAGTTGATAGGCTAGTTCTGTTCTGTATTTTTGGGCAATTTTATTTTATTTTATTTTGTTTTTACTTATCATCTTAAGGACTTTTTTTCCTGCACATTTTCTGTACAGCAATGCACAATGACGAATTCCTTGTATATAAAAATATCCTTGGCTGAATAAACAGATTCGGTTTTTATGAAGTGAAAAGCTCCTGTAAAACAACATTTTTCATTTCAGTTCATTCAGTATGAGTGAAAAAAAAATGTCCGGTTAACCTTTAATCCAGAGCTGAAAGTCTGCAAAGTATTAGTGAGGGGGACATTCCCAATGTGTGTGTGGGTGTGTGTGTGTGTGTGTGTGTGTGTGTGTGTGTGTGTGTGTGTGTGTGTGTGTGTGTGTGTGTGTGTGTGTGTGTGTGTGTGTGTGTGTGTGTGTGTGTGTGTGTGTGTGCGTGTGTGTGTGTGTGGTTGTGGTTGTATGTGTGTGTGTGTGTGTGTGTGTGTGTGTGTGTGTGTGTTTAATGGTGTGGTTGTACCTCCAGACCGACCCCTTGAACTGTATTTAAGGACACCTCCTGTGAATTGATTTAAAATATGGATTAAAACATTTGCTCAAAGGGGTGTTTGTGGTAACCTCCAGCCACAGCTGGTGGTAAGGAGCAAAAAAAAACAAAAAAAAAAAACACATGCCATGCCGCATGGGTGCTTGCACGTGCATGCACTTGGCCTGATGGGGCTTCTGGTGCTGGGGCTGGTGTTGCAGATTTTGCTGAAGGGGTTCCTCTCATCTGAGGGATTTTATGGCGAAAGAGGAACAAAAAGACCAATTGTGCCCAGATATTCTGCATTTATGCAATGCATATGGAATTAAACTCAGTTTCCATACCATAATGATACAATATCTTGCATACTAACCCTTTAATCTATGTATGAGTTTTATTACCCCCCCCCCTCTCTTTCTATTTCCCACGCTCTCATTCTTTCTGTTTCACACACCCAGATTAACAAAAGATTTATCGATTAATTTTTATATCTCTGTCTTCCAATAAGCCATGAGAATCCTTTCTACTGAATAGAGAGTTCAATTAGTCTCTTGCACACACACACTTCCATACTGAGGGTTTAGCCTGGGAAGACAGTTCTTACTTGGAATAAATCACAAGTATAATCGATATATCCTGGCAGAATTTGGGAAGTGTGACAGTAGTTTTATACAATGAAAATACAATCGGGTGGCACTTTAGATAATAGCAAACAATTACAAACCAAACGATGCTGGCCACCGGTGTGTGTCAGATGAGTATAAAAAATGTATGGCTATTTCTGTTCTTTATTTTTTAATATTTAAAACGAATTTAAACTGTACAACATTTTTTTAATGCTGTTTGTCTTTTCAGAAATGCACCATTCCTCACCACGACAAATTCCACATATAGTAGATGAAAATACACTGGGCCAAATCAACAGATTTTGATTCTGATTCTGATTAAAGGTGTAAATATCCAACGCATGATTGCAATAATTATGTATGTATACAGCTTGGATAACATGTGTGCAGCGACATTGGTGGGGCCTTGTTAAAAACAACATTTGTCCAGACGGGATTTAAGAGCACTCAAACACAAATAGAACGACATCTGATACTCCACATATATATATACACACTACCATTACAATCAACTGAGTGCATTGATAAAAGAGCTCGCTTTTCTCAGATGGAGGTATTATAGGAGAGGACTGATGAATCAGCCGGATTTACTCGCCACTTTCAGAGAATATAATACTATTTTATCAATCAATATCAATACTTGCCGCAAAATAAGGTTCTGATGTGAAGCAAAAACGGTGAAAGTGATTGGTGCAGTGTGTTGGATGTGTGGCTGGGTGCCCACATCGCAGGCTGAACAGCAGATGATATCACCCTGGCACCGCCAATCTGGGCGGCTCCTTTCCCGTCCGAGGGAGATGGACAGCGGCTCTCCCGGGGCCGATGAGAGGGGGCCGCCATTAGGAGCACTTCCAGTAAAAAGTTGCTTAGGAATATGGGCCTGGCGAAATAAGTCTGAGTGCGTGGGTGCGTTTGTACGACAAAAGGCCAAGAGACACAGAGAAGCATGGAAATAATGGAAATAACTGAAATGATTCTGCAGGTAGGTCATTGAGGATCATTCGTGAAAACAGCACAACAATCAATGCACAATGTCTATCTAAAAAAATCGATATCTATCTATCTATCTATCTATCTATCTATCTATCTATCTATCTACCTATCTATCTAAGTACAGTAACTAAGTACTTGTCATTAGTTACGTCAATACTTTCTATTTACATCACATGACTCAACCACAACAGGAACCCCTAATTGCATCATCAGCCATAGTGACGCTTCATGAGGCGATGGTTCAGAGTGGGTGCAGTACCACACCCTCCCAGAGGGGTAGACTGTGGGAGCTGAGCTGGTATCGCCAGCCGCTCCATGTGGATTCTAAATGTGAGCAACAGCTGAGGCATCCCGCCTTCTAGCGAACGGCCAGTAGCAGAGTCGTCTCCAGGGATGACTTTGCCTTTTCTTCCTCCCCTCTCCCTTTCTCTCCTTCCCTCCCCGACTGCGCTTCCCTGGAGGTCACGGGCTGCCCCTCAAGCCTCCCCCTTGACTGGGAACCTTCTCCCCCTGTGTCGCTTTCTGTCCATTTCTTCTCTCTCTCTCTGCCTCTCTCCAAGGAGGTAAACTGTCCAAAGGAGGAAGTCTGGGCTACAAAGGGAGCTTTCATATAGTGAACAGCTGTCTCAAACCTGCCGGAGAAATCAACAGATCCCTGCGTACCTAGTCATCTCTGAAGAGAGATGTCTATACTCTTACTGACCTGTGATTTTCCTGTGGTTTGCCTCTGTTGCTGTTTGTTTTTTTGGTGCCTTCGTAATCAAGTCTCTGCTGCTGTGACAGGACCTACTGAAAATAAAGGAACCGTGAAAGTCAAAGTCTCTCTCTCTCTCTCTCTCTCTCTCTCTCACACACACACTCTGTCTCTCTCAAAGTGAAATTCAAAAAGGCTTCATTGGTCCCTGCTCACCCCCTTTGCTCCAGACCCTAACCCCCCCCCACCCTCTCACCCCCCACGCCCGCCTCCTGCATTTACTAGGTCCTCTCTGGCTTATTCATGAGCTTCCTGTGGCTCCTGTCACGTCTCATCGGGGGCCGGGGGGGGGGGGGGGAGGCACGGTGTAAATAATGGAGCATCCCCAAAGATGTTTCCAGAGCCCACTGTCGCCAACGTGGGGGGGAAAATGGGATAGGAGTCTCAGTTTGATTTCACTCTGCCACACATATGCTGCCCTCGTAATGTTATTTCTAACCCATATGGTGAATCAGTACAATATGCTCTCATGCAGATATGACTAATTCCACGTGACCTCAGAGAAGATGATGATTATGATTATAATAGTTATTATTATTATTATTATTATTATTAATAAAAATAATAATAATAATAACCATAATCATAATAATCATAATAATCATATAAATATGCAGTTTATTTCTGCATTTAAAATTCATAAAATATTTCCTATATATTTCTTATATATATAATATATTTTTTATGAATATAATGTATATATAGATATATACATATATATTTTATTATTTTTTAAATTTTATTTTTTACATTGTGTTTGTACATTTGGAATCACTGATTAGTGTAAGAGATCACAGGAGGGGTCCTTAGGCCTTTGCTGGGCATTTTGTGACAAAATCATGACACATACATACAGTATATTGTAACATATGTATGCATATTTTGTAATACTGCGATACCCTGAAAACCGCTCTCTATAGAACCAATTTGGGCAAAAATGACCGCTGACAACTTATAAATACATGAAAAAAAAGTATTGATATAGATTAA
This sequence comes from Zeus faber, assembly GCF_960531495.2. Taxonomy (NCBI): domain Eukaryota; kingdom Metazoa; phylum Chordata; class Actinopteri; order Zeiformes; family Zeidae; genus Zeus; species Zeus faber. Next base: position 19,158,327 of record NC_137203.1, on the reverse strand, counting down.
AAAAAAAAAAAACATTCTACCTCCACTAATCGATACGTCATCACACTAGTATTATCTTGAGATGTGACAAAGACGATTATATTGGTTAAATTTTGACAAAGGTGCACCATCTCTCTCGCCTCTGACCATTAAAGAGAAGACTCTTTAATGGTCTCAGGTTAGGTCTCTTGAATCACCACTGAGCATTGTATCGGAGGCGTGAGTCGACTCTCCAGTCATCGATCCGGTGCCATATCCCTCCTCCTTAACCCGCCATTAAAGCACGTGTATACAAATGACAAATAAATCGTACTGAGGCGATAGCAATTCCCCGCAACCCTCTCGCAGCGTGATCCTAAGAGGCTCGTCCTGTTTGGAAAACATCGCAGATGAATTCCTTAGATGCGGCCCGACGTAGATCCCCGGCGCAGTAAAGGATGAATCAGTGCGCAGGCGGGGGCTGATAGTAAAGCTCAAGAGATGGCGTCCTTGTAATTTGCTTTATTCGCTCTGCGACACCGTCACTCATCCTCCGAGCCTCCTCCGCAGTCAGGCTTTTCGTTTTCTTTCTTTTACGACTGACAATAAATCGGACCCCCCCCCCCCAAAAAAAAAAAAATAGGGAGTAGGAAGTGGGATGCGGAGTGTTGTGTTCTGGGAGCAGACCTGTCAGTGATGGAATAAAATAATAACCTGAAGAGCAGGAGGGATCCCCAGTGAAGGCTGTTGCTCTGTCACATATCTCTATCTAGTCTCTCTCTTACGTATTTTTGGGAGTGTCTGTACTTTATTTCAGTTATTATATTTCTGTCGACTAATACTTTTACTACACTTAGCCCCAGAAAAGCTTACTTTTACTCAAAAACATTTACCCAGAACAACTTTGTTACCCGCTACAAAAATTTAACCGGAGGAAACCTGGGAGCCGACGATGTTAGTGAAGCCAGTCATCACAAAGTTCATGTTAAATCAAGGGTCATATCAGCAGCAAACCGAGTCTAAGCAAACGCTCAACCCGTGTTCGGAGTTGCCAGGACTGCGGTTTTCCTGCGGAACTGGGCTACTTTTCAATTGTTGAAGCAGGTTGGGGTTTTTTTTGTCCACGAGTTGTGGTGGTGGCTGGGTTTGTCATGAGACCTGGCAACCCTGCCCATCGGTGCTGACCTAGCACAGGCAGGTCCCAGGGAGACCCACTAGAGCAGCGTGTTGGCGACGGCCTCCTCCAGCGGTGATGCTGCCCCACCTGCACCGGCTACTGCTGATGGAGACCAACTTGGTCATATTTACAACAAATGTTTTCTTATGTCAGAGATAAAGATACATCTTACGGAATGAAGGAATGAAGGAATGCCTCTTATGCATAACCAAATAAACAGAAATATTGGCAACCAGAATAAAACCAGAGCACAAAAAACCCCACACCATTTACTTTTACTTCAAAATTTGATACTTAAGTCCATTTAACATCAGATCCTTTAAGACTTTTACTCAAGTAGTGTTGTAATGAGTGACTTTGACTTTTACCAGAGCAGTTTTGTAGTAGGACATCTCCACTTTTACTCAAATGCAGCTTTCCACTACTTCTTCCACCACTGCACAGAAATGACATCATCTGAGGTGATAAAAGTAATGGCCACTTCTTTAATTACTCCCCACGTACCCACGTAGATGAAGTATCAAAATGCATTATGATCTAATGCCCTTATGAGATTGGTGTGTGTGTGTGTGTGTGTGTGTGTGTGTGTGTGTGTGTGTGTGTGTGTGTGTCTGTGTCTGTGTCTGTGTCTGTGTCTCTGTGTCTGTTCGTTTGTTATACTATACTTGTGAGGACCAGTCTCTGAATTGACTATGTTTGGATTTAGAAGTGCACAGGAAACATGGGTCCTGGACTCCAGCCCAATTGGTGTGTATTGGGTTCTGGAATAACGATGATGAACTTCAAGCAAATGCACATTATCAGCGCTTCTCTACTGCTGTTCTGCACTTGACAAGTCATAATACGCTGTTCTATTTACGGTATATTGTATATATGTTCTTTATCAAGCAACGACTTTCTATCAAGGGTTAATGGATCAAGGACATGCAGCAAAGGGGATCGAGCCGGATTCAAACCCTGGCTGGCTGCACTGAGAAACTTACTAACATTTTGCTGGTTATGTTTTGTCAATAATGTTATATATATACATATACTATAACGGGTTTATATGATATGTATAGTATATGCATATATATAGATAATATACATATATTATAGAAATATACTGATATATATATTTTGGATAGACAACTCTGACATTTTAGAAGTGTGTGGCGCCGTCACGTTGACTGACTGAACCAGCTCTGCAAGCTACTGTACACATCATATACTGTACATATACAAGTTCTTTTCTGAAGATGGAGGGTGGTAGCTCTCACCCTCTCTCCCTCTCTCTCTATATTACTGTATATATATATATATGTACTGTATATAATATTACATTTAAGAACTATAATATATATATATTGTGTTTTCCTCATGCAGTTCACGTCACTCAGCAGCTCGATGACAAGTAATTTATCCCTGCGAAAAAGGGCAGCGAGGCACGGATAAAACCAGACACAAATTTAGATTACAGCGCAGTTTGCATTATGAAGCCGGCGCCCGGCGTTAAGAGGTGAGCGTTATCTCCGCTCTCTGGAGCGCGCCCGCGCGGTGATGAAATGTGTTCGGTGCGACGTGATGGAGCTGTGTCTCACTAGTACGGCTCCCGTGAGATTAACGCGAGGGGGAGATCTCCGTTCTGTTGTTAAGTGGAGGAGCGATGGTGCGTGTGAGAAATGAGGTACACTGCAGGTGGGGAAATCTCGCACGAGGACCTCCCATCCCGCCCCCGCCCATCAAACTGAACGAGGGCACGGACGAAAGGAAATAAAGGATTGTACTTCTACACTGGATAAAGATCTTTGAATAAATGACTGATATTCTTATTTATTGAATTTGAACACACAGAAAATACAAATTGGATAACAAAATGGTTCGTAAGTATCTCCCCCACCAGAAACACCAACATGATTCTATTAATAAGACTATCAGAGACATCATCGTCAATGTAAAGAGTTCTCTAGTCTTTACAGAAATTCTTTTTTAAGATTTTTAACAGGCCTTCTTCTGGTTATGGTTATGGTTGTGGTCACTGTCATTGACACCCTAAGGTTCTTCATCCCAACACTATGGTGAAGAAAACCAAACACATTTTTGCAAAGGTCTCGTTTTGTAGGTTAACATATGTACAGTAAGTATGAGAGATTTCAGGAGACTATGTCAGTAACTAAAAGTGCTACCAAAATAAGAATAACTGTTCTGTCAAGCTCTGGACATGTACAGTACCTTCAGTACCTACAGGTTGTTTCAATAGGGGGCGCCACTTGAAATGGCCTAACATATAATTCAGAATTTTTCTAATTTCATGTGTAGATTTTGACAACGCAGGTATATTTCCCAACCAAATTAACCACGAGTAACACATGCCCAAACCTTCTTTTCCTTTTTAGGTTTATGATAATTACTATCATAACTAAAAAATAATAACTGCTTTACCCATGAGGCCATTGCATCAAGATGCATTACAAAATGGCACAGAATTGTAGTTTTTTTTCGTTTTTAGGGGTTTCAAACGTCAATCAATAATTGCGTAAATATTATGCATTGTATATTATGTAGCCTTATAACTACGTTACAAATTCAAATTGCACTCATCAAAAAGGGTATCAATTTATGTTGCATTACATGGTTTGTCCGACTATTAAATTAGCATGTTAAATGATTTTTAGTTACAGGGCACCACCCTTTAATTAAAAGGGGAAAAATATAAACCAAATGATCAATAAAACAATCTTGTAAGGATTGGAATTCTTGTCAATACATTTACCACTGTCCTCAATTTTTAAAGAACACAATCAGGGAAAATTATTTCTAATAAATAGGTTTCATTTAATCCTGCTAAATAATCGAATAGATGAAATAATAGTAAAGTAAATGATAAAGAAAATAAACAAATGAATTCAGAATTTGAAATGGTGGCAGACATTAACTCAGGGACAATAGTGAGGTAAGAATTCATGTGACTCTTTCATCGAAACAGTAAAAGCGAGGCGCACACAGTGAGGGCAGTCAACTTCTCCAAAAGGGGAATTCGTTCAATTCCACATCAAACCTCATCATGGAGCAGGTTGGAAGCCTTTGTCGTACTGATCGCAGAGTCAGAGGGAGAGAGTTTTCAGTGAGAGTCCAGCTGTTGGTTGCTTCCCTGGTGAACCGGGATGGTTACCGGACATACAAGGCGCGGGGGCCATATCGCCCGGGAGCAGCTGACTCGGTCTCTCGGATGGTCGCTTGGCAACGGCTTCTGGGTTCTCCTGAGCTTGTGGCTGAAAGTCGAATCAAACCCACCTAGCCGCACTAACTTTAATCAGCTGGGCTTAAATCTTTCCTGGATCGGTTGAAAACAAAAAGAAAATAATGTAACGTCGCAAAAACCGCAAGGTTTAATGAAAACAAAAGAAAGACGATAGAAAAAAAACCGAAAAAACCCATAAAATTACAAAAACAAACAGTTCCCTCAAGCTCCGGATCCTTGAGGTTCAGTCTATCTCTTACATGGCTGACAGCTCCTTTCAACACTCGACAGGGGACGATGCGTTTGCATGCCTCGCCATCTCAAAATGGCGGAGGAGGCAGAGTTTTCATGCACCTCTTCTTTTAACTGGCTGTTGATAGTTCCTTGACTAGGGAATGTGATTTCCCCGTACGCACAAAAGTCACGTAACTCCAAAACATCACTAGGCTCAAATTAATGAATTGTTTAAAAAAAAAAAAAACTCTTGTGATAATGTTTTACATGCAAACATATAAAATAAAATAAAAACATGTGGTTCAAACACCAGTCACCTTTTAAAATCATTCTATCAGGTACATCCATTTGTGACCAATTAACTGTTAGGACGATTTGTAATTACTAACTATTAAAACATAATTCCAAACGCTACTATGGCATAAAGTCATTCATCTTTAGCCTGACAATACACAATGCACACTGTCATGCTGGTGGTTACCGTGACTTCTACACGTTGTGCTGCTAGATGGTAGTCTGGCAATATTAGATTCATTATATGTTTAAACAGTGTTATTGTAACTTTGTTGTTTTGCATCATACAGTGGTGGAAGTTAGATCACC